>NC_085985.1:7032686-7315442 GCF_910591565.1 Cydia splendana
GCGCGCGAGGAGTGGCGGAGGCGCTCGAGCCTCACGGAGCACGCCAGCGCGAGCTGCTGCCTACAGCGCAGGGACAGAGGCGCCAAGCTAACTCCATACGCGCCGGCTGAAGATACAAAAATAACACATTCAGAAAATACTCGTAATTCATTTTTCAAAAAACTTTCTTTGAAACCCTAAAATTGTACCTATGTATGAGTTTGGTTATGTATCGGCTCAAACTCATTACTCCTTTTCATAACTTTGAAGTGCTTTTGTTAGAGGAAAATATGAATTCGAGCCGATATTCTGTTCTCATCATCTAAGGCCCCTCGCCCACGGCGACTTTTTGTAGCGATGCTGTCGCGCGTTTCGTAAACGCGCGACAGCATCGCTACTAACGCGCGTTAGTCGCATTTGCTACGCGCTACAGAAGCGATGCCAACGCGCTACTGCATCGCTACTAACGCGCTACAGCATCGCTACTAACGCGCGTTAGACGCATTTGCAACGCGCTACAGCATCGCGACTGTATCGATGCAAACGCGCGACCGTGTCGGACGACACATAGCTTTACTGAATCGCGTTTGCATCGCGACGGTATCACGTTTGCATCGCGACAGAAGCGCGACGGTATCGCGTTTGCATCGCGACTAGATCGTGTTATGTGGGCGAGGGCACATAGCTAGCGACCGCATCGCGACTGTATCTATGCGAACGCGCGACAGCATCGCTACAAAAAGTCGCCGTGGGCGAGGGGCCTAAGAGTTGCATTGCATTTATGAATAAGTTATAAAAGCTTTTGTTCCTCTTTCCAAGGTCTCAACCCACATTTCAACCCTGAGGAGAGTCTTAATAGATAGAGTTCAGTTTGCTTAGGAAATATTTTCACATATGATATGAGCAACTGATAAAATGACCGATGATATTTTATGTTAGTACATAGTAGTAAAACACTCGACTATACAAAATAAGAAGCAAAATAGAATAAAAAAACACATTTCATAAGTTCAATGTCTTTTTTCTGTAAATCTTTTTAAGGGACTAGGCAGGACTGAGCAGGCTGAGCCTAGTGTCAGAGACATTGTGAAAAATTTGTAAACATTGTTTTCTGGCAGTAACTATTGTATTTGAACTAAGGAATCTAGTTAACCTTTGAGCAATTGAGGGAGTATTGGAGATGGTAAACATAAATACTATACAAAAAAGCGATAAAAGGGAAATGTATTTACTATTTAGTTTGGTATGGAACGGAAGGCATACGCATTATTGTTAAGTAGCGCCTCAAATCATTCCCATTTATAACTGCTGTCAATTTATTATTATTATTTGTACCTACTCCATTATGGATTTCTCGGGCCTATAAATCCCGGTCTTGTGATAGGCTTGCGTGGGGATATAGATCCAACACGTAGAGGCCCCTTGGAGAGCTTTAATGTCATGTAGAACGCCTGCTGGAACCCGTCCAAAGGCGCAATTATTATTATTTGTATGTCTGTTCCATATCTCGGGACCATGGGGTCCCGGACCTTTGGGAGGCGTACGTGAAGCCGAAGCCAACAGCGCAGAGGTCCTTTAAGACACTTTAATCTAAAAGCAAGGGATACACGTGGCGGATACCATACCCGAACGCATAATGTGATACATCCAGAGATGGTCCCCGCTCCCCGCCAGGTGCAAAGACTATTGCAGTGCAGCACTTTTGTGCTGCGATGGAAACTAAGGTCATAGGCTATTTGATTTGAATGTTGGATGGACTGGATATAGGGCTATGGGAGGAGACTAGCGGACACCTGCCGTGACAATCAGTCTCAAAATTGTATAAGACAGGCTCGCCAACTCATTGAGTGGGCCCCGCAATGGCCGCACGCACAGTGCGACAACAGGGCAACACTTTGGAGTGGCTGTGAGGTTGTCGAGAGGCGAGTCTGCGGTAACCAGATCCCGGTAATACGTTCAGCAGGTCGCCGGCGTTATGACATTTTACACTTCCAACCTGGAGCATAGGTCCCGCTCTTGCGACTCCACTCTGGCCGGCCAATCAAGGCAAGCACAGAGGCGAGGGCGAGATGAAAGTGCCCTCTGGAATAGGGGTCCGCGGTGTCGCCATTCACCGTCAGCTCGCCACAAGCTGCCCCCGCAGGGTTATTATTATTATAGCTTTATTTACTCAGTGCTTTACATTTTAATATTTACAATTCAGAAGTGTATTCAAACTGTTATTAATCCTATTTTATGTTAGATTGGTACTTTTGATTGCACTGATCCCTCCTGGGTAAAAGCCTCCTCAGTTCCTATTTCTCTCTGTTTTTTTGCTGTTTCCATCCAGTTCTTTCCAGCTAGTTGTATGATGTCGTCTGCCCATTGTTTTTTGAGGTTTTCCATGACCTCTTCTGTAGTTGATAATGATCTGACATTATAGGTGCAAATCTTTAATTTATTTTTATTAGTTGGTGATTTGGATGGTTGGTTGGTGGGTGTGGGTGGTTGAGGGTGGTGGTCGTAATCCCCACGATGACCAGTCGGCTTGGGGAATGTTGTGTTTAAAGTTGTTTTGATTTCTGTCAATTTATTGCACCAAATTAATTATACCACTTTAGACACTTACATAAAGAAGGCTGGGAAGGCTCGCTGCACGCGTCATCTTCAGGCGTCACCTCCAGGACTTCCTCGTCTAAAATATAACATGTAATAAGGTTTTGTACAAATATCTAAAGTAAACATCAAAAGTGAGTAACTTGCTTAAGGGCCGATGCAGACGGCCTGCAACCCGACGACAGCAAATTATATGGTAACCGCACGCTGACTTACTGATGTGCCTAAGGAAACTTTCCAAAATTGCGAAATGTTTCGGAAATTTAACGTAAGAAAAATTCGGAAAATTTCTTACATTTTTGTATGAGAATTGAAACTTTCCAATTTTAAATTTTAAATTCCCATATTTCCTAGTGAAAGTTTCATGAAATTTCCGAGAATTTATAGAATTTTATGGAAACTTTCCGCAACTTGCACATCTGTACGCTGACTGCACAGTATCCTATACCAATAGGGATGATGACACATGTTGAATTTTATAATAAAATCTAGTAAAATAGATAGCAAATGAGTAATTTATCACAATATTGTGGATATTAAAAAAATACTTATATGGAAATAATACAAAAATACAGCACCTGAAAGTTTCAAAATTTAAGTTTTTTTTTTAACTCCCAATAACGGAATAAGTAAGCATACCATTCGATTCCTCACATTTTATTCAAAAAAAGATTGTATAGCAACTATATACATAAAAGCAATATTTCACCGATAAAAAAGCAATTTTCTTGTTTTGTTCATACTTCAAGATGGACTCTCAGTGACCTTGACGTCACATTCACTTATCGTTTTGTTTGGGGCGTTTCGCGAGTGAAGTACGACTGTCGGACTTTGACTAAGTATCATTTCTGACTTGTATTGCTTTAATTTAATGCATTGGGTCCCATATAGACATTTGATACTAAAAACAAACCTGATTGATTGATACCATAAATGGTTAATGTACTAGTGTTTGACTATTTTGAAAAATATTTAATAACCTGACAAGAACTGTATGACTTGAAATTTAAGGTGGAATTAAAGGGCTATTTTTTTATTTTGTTTATTTTTATTTTATCTCTTCTTACTTTCACAATAATTGACTGCATAATAAGTTATCAATATTACACTTTGAACAACATTAATAAGCAGAAAAACAAAATTTACCATGACATGGGTGTATGTATCTTGATATCAAAGTTGATATTTACCTTTGACACTCAGCCCTCCCTCTAACCTCTCCTGCAGCTCGGCCTGGCAGTGCTGCACCTGCATCTTGAAGAGGCATGCCTCCCGCAGCCGCCTCAGACACACCTTGCAGATACCACTCTTGCCCTCGTCAACGGTTGTAAGCTACAAAATATACCTATCTATTAATCATGTTCACTAGTATGATCTACAGGTTCTTATTATAAGAAAAATTATAAAAACAATGAGGCTGTTTTGGCCACAGATCTAAAATGATGCTTATGCTTAAAGATAATTGGAGTGTTAAAAAGGGAAACCATCATATTTCAAGAAAAAGAGGCAGATTACAAATGAAAAACATAACCAGTTATAAGCTTCACAGTGGCTGCCAACGGCCGCTTGAATGGAAGGTTAGTGGACTGGAAAACACGAAAAGCTGGATGATTATAACTTAGAATATACTGTTAGACTACTACTGATTGACTAGCACGTTATCTTTTCGCGGATTAGCAAAATAATATTTTGGTTTTAATTAGTATGGATTTCCGCAAAGTAACGCCTGATTCTATTCACTACTGTTAGAAAAGCAAATAATTCACGCAATGACATATTATTTCTGAATTTATATCTCCCAATGACACTTGATATAATTCCGATTTTGGTTGGATTTTGGTCGCACTTTTGGAATTTGTCAGGCAATCTTGTACATCGTAGATCTATGAGATCTGTAGTATTGGCGCAGGTACCTTTTTATTCGTTGATTTTTTAAGGATAGTCTCTCTCTCGTCCCGCTAACTTAATTAAAATATTCTGCATCATTACTTACTTTGATTACAAAGCATTCTTCGATCATGACCGAGTATATTTCCGTTATGCCGAGACGAGTGTACGGTGTCCTCAAATCTTTCCCCGAAGGCCGCTGCAGGCAGCAGTGGCACTGGTTTCTAGATTCCATCAATTAGTTACTTCAAAACGCTCTTCACTAATTTTTTATTCATATACGCGAGAAAAATACTGTGTGAAATTTAATAACCACAAACCAAGCCACAAACTAAGAACAAGAGGTTTATGGCCGGTTTAGATTCGCGGCTCGTGGCTCGTCTCGCTACGCGTCTCGTGTTGGTTGCGACCAAGGCCTATTGACTTCCTTGGAATGACGTGACCCTTCATAATTGTACATGTGTGCTCCGTTCCTAGAGGAAGATTGCCAGTAATTACCATAAAAATATTTTACTACAGCAACATTGCTAGAACTGGCTTTGTCTATACGATTTCTAGGAACAAATCCAATTCTTTTATCAAATATATTTTGATTTGTATTTTATGAAGTAGTTGAAGTCATATGTAAAATATTATCTATTTCAGTTTGTCTTTGTCTATGTTCATAAAATCTATGAAGGGTTAGTGCCTCTACCCTCCATGATAAAATTAAAAAAAATCTTTGTCAATAGGCCTCTTTGATAGGCCTTGATTTGGGTCTGGCCGGTAAGAACATATAGGCAAGACAAAAGTCTGTAATGTCAATGCTGTCATTAAAGTCATTTAACGCAAAAATATCAGTTTTCTTAGAAAACGATTTATTCACTTGAAATATATTTATTTACCTATTAATTTTAAAAATAAAAACTATTCATATGTACGAGCAACATATCTAAATGCGTCTTCGCACAGACTTAGTTAAAATTAAACCGTTGTAGTAAACCAGAAACAGCGATAATTTCAAGGTAAGAAATACATATATTAATCTTTAAATAAAAATGAGCGTACTAATTGCCAAATTCAAATATAATAATTTAATCTTACTATCCCCGTAAGTCCCGCGGACGCTATATCGCGTCCGATATTTTAATCAAAATTCATCATAGATGTAAAACCTCACATTGTTTAAGCTGGTAAATTTAGACCCGGTAGCAATTAGCGACGTTAGTAATTAGGCAGTTAGATTATATTGTTTAATTTGTGACTGTTTTGTTTTAGAGAGTGAATCAGCAGATGGCTTGAGCGTGATATAACAATATAATCCTGGGCCGTCATATGATTTCTTGGAAAAAGCTCAAAGGGCACGTATCTGCCGCATATCCAGACTACCGGGATACCGGTGACCAAGAACACTGCGCGGAGCTGTAAAGCAGAAAATGTCCGATAACCGGGTAGATGTAATAACAACTTGTAACCATTTGCCATATCAATGTATGTATTCATATGTATTGCTCCTAACATATATACAGTAATCCTAATATCTTAATATACTTTTTTGTTACCTTTTATATATTTGACGAATTTCTAAATATAGTACCTAATCATTACCTTTTAACGTATTTTTTTATTTATTTGTGATATGCTAATTTAAGAGCCCATCAACGTGCACACTAGCGCCGCTGCTAAATAATCGTGATTATTTAAATTTAATGACAGGTATTTAAAAAAGGGGGCCGCTACGGATTGTATTGTGTATTTAAGTACCTTTTGAATACATCAAACTAGTTTTTATGTTACTGGATTCGTCAATCTACGCGTCCAAAGTTAAAACGGCCGTTTTTGTTTTGAGCTCATAGATCGACGAATCCAGCAACATAAAAACTAGTTTGGTGTATTCAAAAGGTACTTAAATACACAATACAGTCAGTAGCGGCCCTCTTTTTGAAATACCTGTCGCTAAATTTAAATAATCACGATTATTTAGCAGTGGCGCTAGTGTGCACGTTGATGGGCTCTTAAAAACCTGACCCCAACAAAAAAGAAAAAATACAAAAAGAAATTCCCTCTCCGGGATTCGAACCCAGGACCATTAGCTTCCTGAACAGGATTACTGCCAATACCCGCTAGGCTAAACGGGTTGTCAATTCTAATTACAATGCTATCCTACCAGAGCGCTAGTAGTATAAACGAACTTTTGAAAGGGACATTTTTTTGTATGGAGTTATCGTTCTTCTCCTAGTGAGTATTATATTCTTTGGTTGCGACGCATCAACGTCGCGGTGCGGTGCGATAGTGTGTTATGGCCTTTAAAGCTAACATTATTTATTCTGTCTGTGGTTGAACTCGGTCAGTTGACAGTGACAGTGTAGTGTAGTTTGTCCACCGCGCATACAAAGTTGTGAAAATTGCGCGTTGTATTATAATTGGGTTAAGACTTAAGAACAGCTATTTTACTCGTATTTTAATATAAGATCGTTGAAGAACGTATTGAAGTTTGAAGTAACTAATACGATGGAATCTATAAACCAGTGCCACTGCTGCCTGCAGCGGCCTTCGGCGAAAGATTTGAGGACACCGTATACTCGTCTCGGCATAACGGAAATATACTCGGTCATGATCGAAGAATGCTTTGTAATCACAGTAAGTACCTAATGATACACAAATTACACAATATTAATTATGTTAGTGGGGTAAGGCCTTAATATGGTACTTTGCGAAGCCCTGGTTGTGTCTCGCTGCTTCATTCAAGGACCTCCATCTCATATTGACAAAAATCTGTTGTCGTAATGGTCCACCTTTGATTTTTGCTATCACACATTAATTTAGGCCCTTATTAAAAAAAATCTGACACAATGTTGATGCCAACCAAGATTCTAATAATAAATAAGTATTTTCATTATTTCAGACACATAGTATGGGTCTAAGAAAACGGGAAAAAATCACGTTTGTTGTATTGAATCCCAACTTAAATATTTATTATATTCTGTTTTTAAGTAGTTGTTGTTACAGCGCCAACAGAAATATGTCATCTGTGAAAATTTCAACTGTAGCTATCATGGCTCATGAGATACAGCCTGGTGACAGACATACAGACAGACAGACGGACGGACAGACAGTGAAGTCTTAAGTAATAGGGCCCCATTTTTACCATTTCGGTACGGAACCAGGTCAATGATATAATTACATGTTGCAGCTAACACCAAGCGACAATGGCAAGAGTGGTATCTGCGAGGTGTGTCTGGGGCGGCTGCGGGAGGCGTGCCTCTTCAAGATGCAGGTGCAGTACTGCCAGGCCGAGCTGCAGGAGAGGTTAGAGGGAGGACTGATTGTCAAAGGTGAATTAAATTTTTATATCATGCTTGGTGTACCAAAACCGGCCAAGTGCGAGTCGGACTCGCGTTTCTAGGGTTCCATACATAAGTCCGACTCACGCTTGACTGCACATTTCTAATAGGTTTTCCTGTCATCTATAGGTAAAGAACTATTTTGTGTACTTTTTTCAAAATTTTAGACCCAGTAGTTTTGGAGATAAAGGGGGGAATGGTAATTTTTTGGCTATTTTCTTAAATAACTTCGAACCTATGTATTTTAAAATTATAAAAAAACATGTCCATCTTAGGGTCACTAATTTACATATGTGTACCAAATTTCAACTTAATTGGTCTGGTAGTTTTCGAGAAAATAGGCTGTGACAGACGGACAGACAGACAGACGCACGAGTGATCCTATAAGGGTTCCGTTTTTTCCTTTTGAGGTACGGAACCCTAAAAAGGATAAGGGTCCCAATAATGCGGGATCACTTGTGTGTCTGGCTGTCCGTCTGTCACAGCCTATTTGCTCTGAAACTACTGGACCAATTAAGTTGAAATTGGGTACACACATGTAAGTCTATAACTCAAAGACGTCGATGTGACGTAAATAATAGAATTTTAAACAAAGGGGTCAAAAAAGTTTTCAAAACTATATCTTGTTGTATATCAAATGAAAGGGCTAAAATTATGAAAAAAATACACATAATAGCTCTTTACCTATAGATAACAGGAAAAACTATTAGAAATATGAAGTCGAGTCGGACTTAATACACGGAACCCTTGGAACGCGAGTCCGATTCGCAGTTGGCCGGTTTTTTTAAAATGTTCATGATGTACCTTACGGTTACAGTTACTCTCATTATTTTGGATTTCACGGGCCTATAAATCCCGGTCTTTTGATAGGCTTGCGTGGGGATATAGATCCAACACGTAGAAGCCCCTTGGAGAGCTTTAATGTCATGTAGAACGCCTGCTGGAACCCGTTCACAGGCGGAACAATAAACACCCATGAACCGGTTGCAGCAGGCATTGGGACTATTGTAGAAAAAGTATAGTATACTGGTCTATGGATTGAAGTGGTGATGGGATCCTTTATTAATTGAGGGAATTTTTTCTAAGACAGAATATCTAATTACTTTTTGGAGGTAATAGATTATTAATATAGAAAATAATTTTATAAAGTAACTCGCTTTGTCTGTTGCATTACTTGCCCATATCAAAGTAAGAGGCTCGACACAAATATTTGGGCAAGTACCACCATGTATGTTGCTTGAATAAGAAATATACTACTATTGTTTACAACTATTACTGATGTTTATTATGATATTTGTTTAAAACCTTAAGAGCGCTATTACATTTCGGCGTTGAGCGAGTTTAGGTATTTTACGCGCTGCGGCAGGCCGTGCGAGCTCAGTATGCCGATCCCTTCTACCACACTCGCACTACAATGATGGATTAAACATTCTTGATCCTTCGCGAAGCATATTGAAATCAACCATAACAACACTAACTGTGCTTAACTTTTAAAGTCCTAAAACTGTTATTTGGTAAGTACGAAAATACTAAATTCAGTGCAAATGTAAGTGTGTGCAGTGTTCATAAATTAATTTTTCATCTATTTTTGACGATTTTTGACCCCCCCACCGCTCAAATCATCCAAAAATCATGCTTCGGATGACTCTGTTTCCTCCTACGTCATACTACCATCATCCGATGTCCAGACCCCCCCCTCCTTCCATTTGAAACGACGTAATTTATGAATAGCCCCATATTCGTACTTATGAAGGTATAAGTCGAAATAAATTATAGGTACTCGCTTATTTACATGTTTCGTCATAGCATTTGGTACCTATAGGTTGTAAAGTTTGTATCAACGAGGGTTTAAAAACGAACTAGTATTGAGGATCTGATGATAATGATGATGATTAAGGTGGTCACGGATACCAATCAACCATGTAGTAACATGATTAGGCTCGTTTGATTCGTCTCAACAAGATCTTTGACACTGAAGATACACAGGGTCTGATGATGGAGCTGGAAGGTGGCCACGGGTACCAGTCTATCATGTAACTAAACCACTTCGTGTTTGGGCTCGTTTGATTCGTCTCAACAAGATCTTTGACACTGAAGATACACAGGGTCTGATGATGGCGCTGGAAGGTGGCCACGGGTACCAGTCTATCGTGTAACTACATAAACAACTTCGTGTTTGGGCTCGTTTGATTCGTCTCAACAAGATCTTTAACACAAGACAGTACTCAGGGTCTGATGATGGAGCTGGAAGGTGGTCACCATTACCAATCAACCATGCAACTAAACCACATCGTGTTTAGGCTCGTTTGATTCGTCTCAACAAGATCTTTGATACTAGGTGATACACCAAACACGAAGCCCAAACACGATGCCCAAACACGAAGCCCAAACACGTAGCCCAAACACGAAGTGGTTCAGTTACGTGATAGACTGATACCCGTCGCCATAGCTGGGCATTAACTCGTTAATCCGTTAATCGTTAATTAACGAAGTTAAGTTTTCGAGTAACGGATTAAATTTTAAGTTAACTTTAAAAACCTGTAACGGACTTGTTAACTTCCGTTAACTTTTCTTAAGTCCGTTAATCGTTAATACCTAAGTACCTACTCACACCAAGGCCGCGCGCTGCCTCAAATATAACACTAGTATACCTTCAAGTGCTGCTGTGGAACGCCTGTTTTCGGCGGGAAAAGATATTTTTTCTCCAAAACGGGCGTCGCTATAAGACGACAATTTTAATATCACTCATGTTCATGAAGGGGAACATGCACCTTATGGCATATGCTAGCAAATGATATTTTTATTGGCTATGCTATTATTAATTAGTAATTATTACCATGTTAATTAGTAGATTAGTCTTTAATAAAAATCAAAATTTATGATTATTTCTTATTGCGTATATTTACGATTTCGAGTTAACGATTAACGATTAACTTTAACTTCCGTTAAAACTTTTGAAAAGTAACGTTTTAACGTTTAACGAAGTTAACTTTTTATTTAACGGATTAACGATTAACGAAGTTAACTTTTTGATTAACGGTGCCCAGCTCTGCCCGTCGCCACCTTCGAGCTCCATCATCAGACCCTGAGTAGTATCTTGTGTCAAAGATCTTGTTGCGACGAATCAAACGAGCCCAAACACGAAGTGGTTCAGTTACATGGTAGACTGGTACCCGTGGCCACAGTCCAGCTCCATCATCAGACTCTGAGTACTAACTTTTGTCAAAGATCTTGTTGCGACGAATCGAACGAGCCCAAGCACGAAGTGGTTTAGTTGCATGGTTGATTGGTACCGGTGACCACTTTCCGGCTCCATCATCAGACCCTGAGTTCTATCTGATCTTGTGTCAAAGATCTTGTTGAGACGAATCAAACGAGCCCAAACACGAAGTGGTTTAGTTGCATGGTTGATTGGTACCGGTGACCACATTCCGGCTCCATCATTAGACCTTGAGTACTATCTTGTGTCAAAGGTCTTGTTGAGACGAATCAAACGAGCCCAAACACGAAGTGGTTTAGTTGCATGGTTGATTGGTACCGGTGACCACCTTCCGGCTCCATCATCAGACCCTGAGTACTATCTTGTGTCAAAGATCTTGTTGAGATGAATAAAACGAGCCTAAACACGAAGTGGTTTAGTTGCATGGTTGATTGGTACCGGTGACCACCTTCCGGCTCCATCATCAGACCCTGAGTACTATCTTGTGTCAAAGATCTTGTTGAGACGAATCAAACGAGCCCAAACACGAAGTGGTTTAGTTGCATGGTTGATTGGTACCGGTGACCACCTTCCGGCTCCATCATCAGACCATGAGTACTATCTTGTGTCAAAGATCTTGTTAAGATGAATAAAACGAGCCTAAACACGAAGTGGTTTAGTTGCATGGTTGATTGGTACCCGTGACCACCTTCCGGTTCCATCATCAGACCCTGAGTACTATCTTGAGTCAAAATTAATACATATAGAATGTCAGGTCGTTTCAAATATTTTTAATCCTGTCCGGTAGTTTATTAAACTGTACCATTATAAATTATAATACTATAAAAACAGTGCTAGGATCAAAGTCTCTCGTTGCGGTTTACACGCACACAGTATAGCGTTTTACACGGCGCCCGCCGCACACAATGATAAAAAATCTCGTTGTCGCCGTTGAAAATGTGCGGAGCCGACCGACACACGTCCTGCCTCTACAAGCTCTGCCGCGGCACTGAGCTGGCGCAGCGCGCGTCATCGGTAATATAGAGTAGTTTTCAAAAAATTGACAAAAAATTATAGTAGAATTTCATAAACACTAATGTATACCAACAGTATAAGCAAACGTTGCAGATTGCTTGAGTATGAAAATGACTTCGATATTAAGTAGATTTTCGTAGGAATTGACACTTGTTTCGGAGAGAAAATTGAGTTCGTTTTACTTTGATTTTCTCTTTCTCAAAGATGTGTAGGAAAAATATCGTTTGATATGCCTAAAGTACAGGGTATTAGTAATACAAAATAGCCAGGTTTAGCAGAGTAAACTTCGCAACATTTCCAAATAAGAGCTTGCCATTCAGTGCTTCACGGGGTTTTTCGGAAACGACCATCAGAAAAAAAATCATTACTAATTTAATAAGTCCTTTTTCTAATATTTACAACGATATTTAAAAAGATAAGAAGACGCTTTTACTGGAACAAGTACTCATTGTTTCTAATAATGAGCACAAAGTCCTGAATTTCGTCGACTAGTATAATCAATTTTGCGTTATTTCGACTTTTCTTGTAAGAGCGCTCTTAATTTACCTTTAGAAGCGCTGGTGGCCTAGCGGTAAGAGCGTGCGACTTGCAATCCGGAGGTCGCGGCAGGGGCGTATTTACCCTAGGGCCATCCGGGCCATTGGCGGATTGCATTTTGTATTTCTTCCTTGACTTCTGGGGCGGAGAATTTCAAATTACCCCCTGGGTCGCGGGTTAAACCCTAGCTCGTACCAATGAGTTTTTCGGAAGTTATGTACGAAATATCATTTGATATTTACCAGTCGCTTTTCGGTAAAGGAAAACATCGTGAGGTAACCGGACTAATCCCAATAATAAGCCTAGTTTCCCCTCTGGGTTGGAAGGTCAGATGGCAGTCGCTTTCGTAAAAACTAGTGCCTACGTCAATTCTCGGGATTAGTTGTCAAGCGGACCCCAGGCTCCCATCAGCCGTGGCAAAATGCCGAGATAACGCGAGGAAGAAGATTTGTTTAAAACCTTACTATACATGTGTTATATTAATTTTAGATGAGGAGTGCTGGGACCAGCCGCCTGAAGATGGCGCGTGCAGCGAGCCTTCTTTATGTAAGTATCTGAAGCGAGTGAAGCGGTATATGTATATAAAATAAGTCTAACGCAGTTAAGAAGTCAATATTATTTATTTTTATCACACTCGCTCAGTAAATGTGGAATTGCACGCCGGTTTAGCGGGAGTTATAGAAAAAGCGTTCTCCCTAGGGAGTTATGAGGTTTCTAGTGCCATAATTAACAGTTTTTTTTGTCTTTATACTTAATATTTGTATCGCAAGTGTGTTGAAAAACATTGTGTGTAACTCGGGGCGTAATAATATTGCAAACTCGAGTCTATAAATCGCTCCGGCAAGCCGTCGCGATTTAACATACTCTCGTTTGCAATATTCAACTTACGCCCCATGTTGCACAATGTACTATTATTTAAACTTTATTGCAGAAAAGAAAACTTATCGCACAAAAGGCGGACTTGAATAAAAAAAATACAAACTGTCAGAATAAATATACTGTTCCACAACCACATTATCGTCAGATTTAGGTTTAACACCATTTGGGATATCAATCTGAACCTTCTGTATAATAATGTAGCACGCTTGAGTATTTCATAATGGCGGTGTTCAAAAATTCACAAGCTTGCTTCCGACAGTGGGGAGACACTCCTGACTTCGGGATGCTTCGGGCAAACTCGACTTCGCTCGGCTCAACATTGCTCCGAGCAATTATTAGGGTTGGCACCACTAGACGTCCTTTAGGGTGCACGACCACAGATAAGATAATTACTTGAATTTTGACAACCCTAAATAGCCGAAAGGGATAGTGCCATAAGTTAGAAAGGAACAGCATGATTCGACCCTGAATCGCTGACAAACTTCGGTTTTGTAGGAAATGTCCTTTCTGTACGGTAGTACTATTACTTATTCTGTGTTTCCGAATCGTCAATCTTTCGAATGGAAGCATTTGTCGGGTCCACTTAACATTCTCTTTGAATATCTGACGCGCTCGAGTATTTTTTTCCTAATTTTCTACCCTTCCGTGAGCACCGTATGACCACCCGACCATGTAAACCGGCAGATTAATATACCCTTGTTATCAGAAACATGTTGCGCGACTGAAATTACCAATATCTGACGCGCTCGACCATCAAATGGAGTTAGGTGATTTCTGGAGTTTACTCCTTAATAATCCATTTTCATACAGTCAGCAGCAGAAGTTGCTAAGCGTGGGAGGTGTTCAAAATTACCTTGACACGATCTTATTCTCTTAACAATAAAGTCGCGTCAAGATAATTTTAAACTCCTGGCCCGCTTAGCAACTTCTGCTGTTGACTGTACTAGACCGGGGTATGAAAAATGTATGGAGAGTAAAATCAAACGTTAGAGCGTTTTCACATTGTCCGATCCGATATCGGATGTAGGATCCTACATCCGCGTAGCAGAGACATATGTAACTTCGTATAAGATGAATAAAGTCTAAGGAAAAAACGTGCCTCGGAAATCAAGAAAAAGATTAATACACATTTTTGATAATTTTATACGTTTTCATTTTGAGTTTTAGTCGTGTGTCGATAGATGGCAGTAAATTTACTGTGACTACAAAATTTACTATGACAGGACCCCTCTATACTATCTATTCTCTTTGCGCGTAGTATGGCCGCGGGGGCGCGCCCGGGCGCCGTCTTTAGCGGTCACGCACACTACAACAAGCATTATGCCTACACATACGCATACAAACAAATATTATCGGTCCGACAGCTGACGGGGAGCACCTTTCCGATATCGGATTACGGAAGGCGCTTAACCTGTCCTGTCCCACGAGCATTGACTTAAATGAAAGTTGCTTTAATAATGTATGTATTGGCCTATACTTTTTGACCCATATTTGAGCCCGTGGGAGAGAGAGGACAGGTTAAGGGTCTCCCCTGATATATCGACGCGCATTCGGGAAAAGCCGATAGGAAAAAGCTTTATGTCCACGCAATAAGAGCGAAAAAGCCGTCGACGCATCGGCAGGCGCCGGCCGATGCGAGCCGAGCCGAACGACGACTTTTTCGCTCTTATTGCGTGGACATAAAGCTTTTTCCTATCGGCTTTTGCCGAATGCGCGTCGATATATCAGGAGAGACCCTAATACGTCATCCAATATATGATTTTCTCCCACGTGAGATAAGCCGTCCAATAAATATTAACTTCCTGCTAACCCTAGTTTATACCACATTTGGTGGTATTTTAAATAAATTCCTAACTAAGAATGAGTTCAAACTGTGAATTATGAGTATACTGACAGGTGATAGGTCTAGTAAACGTTACAATAACCTTAATAATATATATATACATATACAATAAACGCTGTCTGGTTTGTGACGTCTTTAACTATTGGAAGTAGTTGTGTTGTCCGTAGGTTGAATGGTTTGTGTTTGTTTGTAGGGTGGATGGTTACTCTACCGAACACCGTCTATACATCACCGACGATTTTTATCATACTGGCCGTGTGTTATCCAACCTCGACACTGGCGGAATCATCAAGCCCTGATGGAGCCATAATACGCAAAAATTGAGTGATTGAAGGCGCTTATGACAAAAACAGCTGCAGTAGAGTGCCAAAAACGGCTGCGTGGAAACATTTTCCCCGTTATTCATAAAACTTTACGGGCCCGATTTAGTTAAATTTATGTTTTATCCCTTTCTTACAAATACATAAGTCAAAATGACAGATAAAGACAAACGATTATTTGCTAATTGAGGTTTGCGCGTTTATGAATAAGGGGGGTTTATTTATTAATTGTCATCAAATAACACATGTCTATTTGCAGAGTTTTTAATTTATATTTTAATATGTATTTTTATTCGTTTTTAAGGATAAACAGAATGAGTAAAAATATTGAACAGCATGCTTTCTGTTTAACTTTACAATCTGTCCATTGTTGTACTCAGAGTGGAATTCATGTTCCTCCGTCATCTAAAAACAGCCGTTCTGGAAGATGAGTGTAGATTGAGATCTATATGATGTGAGAGACGTCTCCTTAATGTGATGTTTCAGGTGAAATTCTGTTTCAGTGTCTTCAGCCGGCGAGTACGGAGTTAGCTCGGCGCCTCTGTCCCTGCGCTGTAGGCAGCAGCTCGCGCTGGCGTGCTCCGTGAGGCTCGAGCGCCTCCGCCACTCCCCGCGCGCGAGCCAGCCGTGGCCCGTGACGTCACACCGCGAGCCGAGCCCCGCCAGCAGTGTGCAGGACGTGACGTCACACCGCGAGCCGAGCCCCGCCAGCAGTGTGCTGGACGTGACGTCACACCGCGAGCCGAGCCCCGCCAGTAGTGTGCAGGACGTGACGTCACACCGCGAGCCGAGCCCCGCCAGCAGTGTGCAAGACGTGACGTCACACCGCGAGCCTAGCCCCGCCAGCAGTGTGCAGGACGTGACGTCACACCGCGGGCCGAGTCCCGCCTACAGTGTGCAGGACGTGACATCACACCGCGAGCTGAGCCCCGCCAGCAGTGTGCAGGACGTGACGTCACACCGCGAGCCGAGCCCCGCCAGCAGTGTGCAGGACGTGACCGCTCACACACCCGTCGAAGAACAAGCCCAAACACACGATACTCGCCCTACACACACCCCACACAGCTCTAGTTTAATCACACATCAACAACACCATATCGCACCTCAAACGAACAAGCAGACCTATTGCGACATGTGTAGTCAGCGATTTACGTCAAAACTTACTTTAATCCGACATATCAGAACACATACACACCCGGAACATACATGCGGAGTTTGTAATGAAGCGTTTCAAAATAGCTTATTACTAAATAAGCATTTAAGATTGCACTCAGCAGAGAGACCGTACGTGTGTGGAGACTGCAATAAGCGTTTTACAACCAAAACCTATTTGTATATTCATAGAAGAACCCACACTGGAGAGAAACCATACATATGTAAAGAATGTAACAAGCAATTCGGACGAAAAGAGATTTTAGTTAGACATAAAAGAACTCACAGTGGAGTGAAACCTTATAAATGTATAGAATGCAACAAGAAATATGCAGATAAGGAAACATTGGATAAACATATAAGAAATAATCACCCTGGAAGTGAAATGACACCATATAAATCATATAAATGTAAAAAATGTAATGAGCAATTTACATGTGGAGAGAATTTACAAATGCACCGGAGAATTCACGCTGGAGGGAGATATGTCTGTGACCAATGTAACAAGCAATTCAGAAGGAAAACTAATTTAACTAGACACTTAAAAGTTCATGCTCCAGAAAAACGATATGCGTGTCAAGCATGCACCAAGAAGTTTACCCGTAAAGATCATTTAGATAGACATTATATAGTGACCCATACTGGACGGAAAGCATTTACATGTAAGGCGTGCAACAAGCAATTTGCACTTAAATATCAATTAGATAAACATGAAAAACTCCATAGTGAGGACAAACCATACAAATGTAAAGAATGTGATAAGCAATACACACACAGACCTAAATTAGAGTACCACGAAAGTCGAGTCCATAGAGGCGAAAAACCATACAAATGTAACGAATGTAACAAAGAATTCGCACGAAAGCCATCTTTAGTTAACCATTTAAAAAGCCTTTGTGTAATAACGAATCCGTACAAATGTAAAAAATGTAACAAGCGATACACACACGAAAATTCTTTACGTTATCATGAAGGAACGCATACTGAAGTGAAACCATACAAATGTAAAGAATGTGACATGGGATTCACAAAAAAACTATATTTGGTTAACCATGAAAGAGTTCACACCGCAGAGGAAACATATAGATGTGAAGAATGTAACGAGGCATTTACACAAAAAGGTAGTTTAAATGATCATGTAAAAATTAAACACGGCAATATAATACACAACATACAATTCAAAGATAACTTCGTTGCTTATGAATGCCACATCGAAGAACTACCATCCAGCTGTAATGAACGGCACCAGAATTCAAGTCAAAAAGATATTTTAGATACACATAAAATGAGTTACACCGAAGAGAAGCCGTATAATTGTGAAGAATGTTACAACCAGTTTACATTAAAATCTGAATTAGAGAGACATAAAAAAATTCATACTGATGAACAATCATATGAATGCGAAATATGTGAAACAATTTTCTTCGATGAAATAAGTTTATTCAAACATATTGAAACCCATAAATCCAGGATATCATAACATTGTTAAGTTGTTTCGTAAAAGTGTTAAATATAATACATAGTTGGTCAAACCAAATTTGTTAGTAAATAAGAAGAAAAAGAGCGGCCAAGTGCGCCCATGAAGGGTTCCGTAGCAGCAAGTAAGAATAAAATTGCGGTTTACGATTTATGACGTATTAAAAAAAAACTACTTACTAGATCTCCTTCAAACCAATTTTCGGTGGAAGTTTGCATGGTAATGTACATCATATATTTTTTTTGTTTTATCATTCTCTTATTTTAGAAGTTACAGGGGGGGGGGACACATTTTACCACTTTGGCGCGCAAACTATTCAGTTTAAAAAAAATGATATTAGAAGCCTGAATATCATTTTTGAAGACCTATCCATAGCCCACACGTATGAGTTTGATGAAAAAAATTTTTATTTGTTGGAAAATTTGACGAAATAACAAATGCGACTCTGTTCCAATTAAATATGGTTTAAAATTCATTGAACCGAAGAAGTACTACAGGTGTCCTCGGGCATTAGGAGGATAATAGGGAAGAATACTTACTACGTACTCACTCGTACATACAAAAGGAGAAAATGTTTTTCGACTTCTAAATATTTTCCATTCTCCATAAGTATCTCATATTTCGTTAGGATCGCAAAACTATTCTTCCCTATTATGGCTCTTCTACACGATGGGCCAACGCCGGCCACTCCAAGGGACGCATTTATGCGTTAGAGGAAGCAAGTGATATTGCTATCTCATTCTACCGCATGGCTGCGTCCCTTGGAGTGGCCGGCGTAGGCCCATCGTGTAGAGGAGCCATTAAGAGGGCCTGGCCCTCTGTCGTTTACATTCCAGCCTATTCTGGGCTTTCGTTTTCACTTCATGGTATGAGTGGCTACAGCGTCATTCTTTCATTTGGCATATTAGTAGACCGGCCAGCGAAAGAAAAGTCTTTTAGAAATCTATTTTCGCTCATGTCGTCTCGGATATAGGTGAATATGGTATCGAAGCATTCAGTGTAATGTCCTGAACACAAATATATGAGATGACAAGCGCGAAAGTGGTGGGGGTAGTTCCTGTGACCTGGTAGACGATGAACAAGGAACCGGCTCGAAGCTGGAGCTTGTTAAAGGCCGCGGTGATTTCGTCGATTGGTCGACTCTAACTTAGCTTCAATTTCGTTTCTTGCGGTTGTGAATAGCCTTCTGACTATACTTCTTTCTTTGTGTAACTTTTCCATTATGTTTACCGTTCACCAGATGTAGGAAATTAGATGAAATATAGCCTGAATTAAAACACGCCCGAAACGTTTAGCCATTTATTTTAGAGTGACATTGATGTGTGTAAAGAATCATAAAAAATACAAATTTAAATATTTGACGTTGATCAAAAAGTAGTTCGCAACATGATTGTTGCACCATCTTGCTGCTGTGGCGCGGTACCTTGGAGAAGTGTGCCTTCGGGATGCCCAGCTTGGATCTGTTCTTGTGTCTGGTCCGTCGGTCTGTTCTCCGTTTGGTCTCTGTTTGGATTCTCCATATCAATTAGAAGGTCACGCGGTAGGCGTTTGTCATCTGGAGGTCATGAGTGGTATGGAGCTAGTTTGCGTAAATGCTCCCAGTTTGAATTTTTGGCTATGACAAACATTGCCCTGGCCAGTCGTTTTATTAAGGACTCCAAGTCCTCGCATTTTTAGATCTTTTGAAAGTACCCTTTTTCTAACATAGTATGGTGCGTCCGCTGCCATGCGTAGACTGAGCATTTGCTGCGACTGCAGTTTCTTCCTTTGACTGTTATTTAATAATGCGTACCACGCACGCATACGCTGCATGCGTACGCTGGGGCTGCGTAGGTCAATCTTGGTCTAATGTAGATTTTATATATTGCTATTTTGGTATCGAGGGTGAGGGCCGCTGCGGTGAGTATTGGTTTCAGTAATGATCTGGCTATTCTGGTGTGGTTTATTATATTTTTGAGGTGTTTGTACTTACATGTTTAGATTCCTGTCTATTGTTAGTACCGAGATATTTTACGTGTGGTGCCCATTTCTTGTTCTAGGAGCTTTAGTTTTGGCGGTAATATTTTTTTATTGGTTATGGAAATACCCTGTGCCTTCCCTACATTTACTTTGAGCCTCCACTTGTCTAGCCATTTCGGGAGGAGGTCCAGGGTAGCCGGGCAGCTGCCTTGCGGCACTCCCGCCTCTATTTGTCCTCGGTTGGATATTTTTTGATCTACTCTGACCTGTATGCTTCTCTCAGATAGGAAGGAAGCTATGGTTTTTACTGCCCGCTTTGGGGTGTTGGAGGTGGCTATTAATTTATAAATGAGACCTGGATGCCATACACGGTCGAAAGCTTTCTCCATATCCAACATGACCGCTACAACGTGTTCTTTCTTGTTTCTTGCTACCATGGCTTGGTGTAGAAGTCGTGTGATCTGGTGAGTCGTGGAGCGAGGCACTGCCAGGGCGGGGGCGTTTATATAAGTAGTAGTATCTTCTTTCGACACCCTCTTTTGGGAGGGTGTGAGGGGCCTCTTCCGCTTTCCAGCTGCGGAGGCTGTATCGGGTCGCACCCCACCTTGTGGAGTGGTCGATCACTGTCTTTTTGTGGACGGTTGTGTGTCTGGTGTAGGCCAGCTTTATCACTACCGGCCGTTATCCAACCCCGTGACTCCTAGCCTGGTGATACCGTTTGAGCGGGGCCAGGTTTCGGGGCCGCAGAGAAGGCGACCGTCAGCTTAGGCTGGCGTGGGCGTCGTGCCTATTAGGCGTCATCCGGTGTTGTGTGTTCGTATCTTCTTCTTCCTCTTCTTCTGTGTTGTGTAAGAGGGGTCGGGGGAGATGCCGAGCCCCGTGTAGGTCCGGTGGTCGAGTGTAACTAGTGCTATCCCTCGCAGGTGTTCGTGGCTGGAATTGAGTAGACGCTCGACGAATTCTTCCAGGCTGCTCCACTTTGTTTTTTTTGTTGTTGTATGACTTTTACTGTTTGGCCTCGCCAGGGGCCAGTTAGTTTATTTTATGAATGGGATCGGTGCCGAGACCCAAGAAGAAAATAGAGGGAAAGTGATAGATAGAAGTAAAAGATTATAGATTTGAGAATAGGAAAGAGAAGTTTACAAAAATGTTTAGCAAAATAATGATGCTATATAAACTTAATGAACAGTGTTGCGATGAGCTTCTATTTGACAATTGAAAAGAACCCTAGGGCGGAGGGCCCTGTGTGATATTGAATGTTTGGTGTCTTCGATTTCTATTGTTTTCCCAGTGCGGGCGGGTGCTATAGTATGAATGTGAATGTTTTTTCCGGTTTATGTTAATATTAGTGCTGCTAGAGGCCTGATTTCTAAGTGATTTTTTAATTTCTAGCTCGCGGTTTTGAGCTAGTGTTATATCATCGTCGGGGTCTGTGTCTTATTAGATCGTTGGTGTGTGTTTCTGCTTTTTCAAAATAACGATGACTTAATATTATGAAATGCTGTGCCACTGTTGCTAGTTGAAAATCTTTATTTTGTAAATATGCATTTTATTGGAATTGGACATACAGCTTCTTTTTGTTAGTAGTGAGTGAAGGCGGCTAAGGTAAAAAGTGGCGCGGTTTTTAACAGTTTTTATATGTTTCTGGAAGTTTAGTCTTTTATCTAGAATAATTCCTAAGTATGTCGCCTCATTTTTCCAAGGGATGGCTTGGTCGCAGAGGGTAATGTTGGGAGTGGTGGCTAACATATTGTTATAATTGGAAGACCTGGAAATAAAGGATGGCTACGCTCTTTTCAGGATTAATTTCGACCCGCCATATATAGCTTGTATACCAGGCCAGAATGCAAGACCCTGTCGAACGCCTTCGCTACGTCGAAAAAGATCGCCCCGGTCTTGAGACCCCCTAACCGAGAAAAACCGTCCGGAATGTGCTCGACAATCCTGTGGACCTGGCCCCTATTTCACCAACGTGACAGGTGCGACAATTCGACAAGTCTCATTGTTGCTGACGTCACAGGCATCCATGGGCTACGGTTATCGCTTACCATCGGGCGGACCGTATTGCTGTTTGTCACCATCATTGTATTATTAAAAAAAAACTTTATTATATAGGTAAAACACAGGTATTTCTCTTGCGATGTTTATGATGATAATGATGACAATTGTCACTAGATTTAAAAGAACTTTCGGTAATTCTTGACAGCAAATGAGTTCTGTGTCGGAATTTCATGACAATAGTCGTATTTCTTGTGACAATTGTCATTAGCTTCGCAAAATAAGTACTTATTAACTGGCGATATAGTGGAGTTTTTTTTAAATTAACATGTTGGTGGCAAACAACCACACCGCCCGTCTGATGGTAAGCGGTTACCGTAGCCTATGGAGGCCTGTGACGTCAGTAACAGTGATGTCGACAATTGTCGGACCTGTCACGTTGGTGAAATAGGGGCCTGGTGTACGCAGGAGTGCTTGGATCTGAATCCAAACTGCTCCTGGATGAGGATGTCCTCCTCATGACACCAGGTCTGGATGCGAGCCAGGACGATTCTTTCAAAGAGTTTTCCCAGGGTGCTCAGCAGGCTGATGGGTCGGTAGGATGAGGGTTCTGTCCTGGGTTTTCCGGGTTTGGGGATGCCTATTACAGTCGCTAACTTCCAGGATTTTGGGAAGTGACTGTTAGTGAGGGCCGAATTGAAAATGTCAAGTAATATACCAATGTGAGGCCCAGGAAGCATTTTCAATAGTCTGTTAGGAATGCCATCAGGGCCGGGTGCTTTCCTGGGTCTCAGCTGTCGGATGTAATACGTCATGTCTTCTGGTGTGACTGGGCGAATGGGCGGGTCATGTCAGGGGGAGGACAGAAGGTTTGCGACTGCAGCCTCGACAAGTGTGATGTGGTCAACTGGTCATGGTCTACAATTTTGGAGTTGGGGGTGCACTGATTTGCTAGACTATGGGCGAGAAACACAGCCTTCTCCTCATCTTCGAACGCTAGTGTGGGGTAGTCTGGTCTGTTTAGAGGGGGTATAGTGGTAACCAGGTCAGTTTATAATATTTCGCCAGCCTGAGTAGGCCTGGTGGCTGGGCGAAACATTTCCTAGTAGCTCATCGAATTCGTTCGCTCGAAAAGCGGCGATTCCCTCTTTAACTTGTCTTTGGAGGCCCCTCAGGGAGCGCCTATTCTCGGGCGAGGGAAAGCGAGAGTAACTTCGTAGGGCTGCGTTCTTCCTATGCAGCAGTCGTCTCAAGCTGTCAGGGAGGTGCCGGCGACAAGAGTCGTCCACTGGAACCTCCCTTGACGCCTCTCTGAGTACAGAGGTGAGGTGACTACTGTATAGGTCGACCGCGCTGTCAGTCTGTCTTGGTCATGTTAGGGGACGTGGGGAGGTGAGTAAATGCCTTTAGGAGGCCTTGTTCATCCTTACCCCAGTCTATTTTTGTCCTGGTGCTCTGGGGGTTACTGGGGTCAGTGCCTAGCCGCAGGATAACTGGTCTATGATCTGAATCGAGTTCGTGATGAACTTCGATGGAGTGTAGGGAGAGTGAGACGTTTTTTAATAGGGCTATGTCTAGTATGTCAGGTCTATGGTTTACTATGTTGGGGAAGTGGGTAGGTTCCAGGGGAGAGATCAAGTCGAACGGGATTCTATTGTCAAGCATGAGGTGATAAAGTCTATTCCCATTCCTGTTTGAGGCAACGCAGTTCCAGGAAGTGTGCTTGCTGTTGAGGTCTCCGGCCAAAATGACCGAAGGACCCAGGACAGCAAGCAACTTCAGGTCCTCGAGGAGGAGCTCTTTACCGGGAGATAGGTAGGCTGATACTATTGTGATTTGCTGGTGGCCGTGAGGGGAGATTTTACAAATTGAAGCTTCTATGTTTTGGGGGGGGAGGGTCAAGGGGGATGCAATGTAAGTGACGTTTATAGTAGATGATCGTGCCGCCAAGGTTGCGGTCCGTTCTGTCGTTGCGGGACAATACGTACCCTGGAAGCACGAATGATCTAATTGCGGGTTTGAGAAAAGATTCTTGTATTAGGATAAGGTCTACGTCATGTTTAGCGAGGAAGGTTTTAATTTAGTCCTTCTTGCCCTTAATGCCGTTTGCGTTAAAAGTAGTTATGCAGATCGATTTGGGCTTTATTTTTAAGTTTGCGCTGTCCATTAAGGACAAGAGGCACGTTAGCCGTTGAAGGTTGCCAAGTGGATCTACTGGATCTACTCACCCTCAGGGCAATTCCCTTTAGGAAAGCCACGTCAAGGACATCAGGTCGGTGTTGGAGGTTGTGAGGGAAGTGAGTTGGCTCAAGCGGGGCTAGCATGTCTATATTGGGAGTGGATAGTAGTTATTTATGTAGGCTTCTACCATTAGAGTTAGTAGAGTTGCAGTTCCACTGGCTATGTTTGGCGTTGAGGTCACCTGCCAGTATGACAGCTTTATCAACACCAAACACCGCCTCAAGGTCAGATTTTATTGTTTTGTCAGGTGGCAGGTAAGCGGAAATTATTGTGATTGGAATGTGGCCATTGAGGGAAATCCGGCAAGCTGTTGCCTCTAGGTTGGTGAAGGATGGGAGATCTATCGGACAGCAATGTAAGACACGTCGATAGTATATGAGGGTGCCTCCTCCTCTAGAGCCTAATCTATCAATTCTAGTAGATCGAGTAATTGGCTATTTTAGGGGTTCTTCGACTAGGTTTGAGGAATGTTTCTTGGATCAGTAGTAGATCCAACTTGTTTTCATTTGATAGGCAAGATATTTCTTCTTTTTTATCTTTAATACCATTGATATTTAAGAAACTTAAGTTTAACGATTTGGGTTTTAGTCTTTGATTGGGTGTACTATACATTATGGGGTGATCGGGGAACATAACCTTTTTACTGTTCTTATTATGTTGGCCAGGAGAGGCCGCGCTTCTTAAGTCTTGATGCCAACAGGCAGACTTCATCAATATCTAGAGCATTTGCTAGATCCATAACTAATTGGAAGTCAGCTGTGGGGTCGCCCATAGGAGGGTTTTTAGGATAAGGCGTAGCATTTGGTGTTGCTATGTGATGGTTGTGGTTCATTCTGAGAGCATCTAAGCGGCTTTGTTTTTTTCCCGAATCAGGAGTCGAATCTCCTCAGGGAGACGCCAGCGATGGTCATCCAACGCTGGAACCTCCCTCGAGCAGTCGGCCATTATGGAATGAAGTCCACTGGTGAGGGTGGTAATCGCCTCATCAGTATCCTCCCGAGAGGAGAGAGACTGTGGAAGCTCCGAAAGAAGGGGAAGGTCCTCAAAGGACCTTACCCAGCTTGACCCAGTCGACTATTGTCTTGGTCTGTGTTATGGAGGGGGTGGAGGAACCAAGGGACATTATCACTGGCCTATGGTCGGAATGGAGCTCATGATGGACTTGTATGGTGGTGAGTTTTAGACGAACATTTTTGATCCATCATACATCACGTATATCTGGTTGAAAATCTGTATTTACATGAAAGTGGCGCTATTATATCGAGGTTATTTTTAGTCAGATATGAGCACAGAATGCGCCCATTCTTAGTTGTTACCCTGCAGTTAAACGTTGCTGCAGTTGAGCGTGTTTGGAGTTGAAGTCCTCGTCCAGAATGACTGAGTCATCCAACCCCAGCAACGCATCCAACCCGACTGCAGGATATCCTTCGTGGGCGGCTGATAGATTGAGGCAATTGTAATTGGAGGGTGCCCAGACATCGCAAGGCGACAGACTGAGGCCTCTATGTTTTTAAGGTTTGGGGTGTCGTGGCGTGCAGTGGAGTGCACGCCTGTAATAAATCAGAGTGCCCCCTCCCTGTGTTAGGCGATCATTTCTTACTGCGACAAAGTTTGCTAGCCTTGGGCTACCCGAGGAGGCCTTTAAAAAGGTCTCTTGCACTAAGAATAAGTCTATGCTATGATCTTTTAGGAACACAGCCACCTCGTGCTTCTGTGATCTCAGGCCATTGGCATTAATAAATCCAATGACCTAGGTGTCGTTCTGGAGGTGGTGTGAGACATTATGGTTTAGGTGTGTTTAGAGAGAAGTTTCGAATGGACTGCGAGGCACTCTCGTGGATTTCTTTCGACACCCCCTTTTGGGAGGGTGTGAGTGGCCTCTTCCGCTTTCCAGCTGCGGAAGGTGTGGCGCGGTCGTACGCACGTCTTTTTGCGGACGGCTGTGTGTCTGGTGTGGGCCAGCTTTATCACTGCCGGCCGTTATCCAACCCCGCGACCCCTACCCTAGTGATATCGTTTGAGCGGGGCCGGGTCCAGGTTTCGGGGCCGCAGAGAAGGCGACCGGCAGCTTAGGCTGGCGTGTGCGTCGTGCCTATGTAGGCGTCATCCGGTGTGGTGTGTGCGTGTCTTCTTCTGTGTTGTGTAGGAGGGCTCGGGGGAGATGCCGAGCCCCGTGTAGGTCCGGTGGTCGAGTGTAGAGTGGTGCTACCCCTCGCAGGTGGTCGTGGCTGGAGTTGTCCGCGCGGACACGCTCGACGAATTCTTCCAGGGCGTTTATATAATCATCTCGGGACTCCGCACAATTCGGCCGAAGGCCGAAAGTGGGTGGTGCCATGTAATTGTAATATCTAATATATCTATATAATAATACATCTGGTCTGATCTGGCCTGGTCTAATATATCTGGTCTATAATCCACCGTTGTGGGGAAGTGCGTTGGCTCAAGTGGTGCTATAATGTCCACCTCCAATTTTTGGGTGTGGGTGTGGAGCCGCCGGCCATTTGTGTTATTTATATTACAGTTCCATAGGGTGTGTTTAGAATTAAGGTCACAGGCTCACATGATCAAATCTTTCGTTGGTGTGAGTGAGTTGGTTATCTTTAAGAGAGGACAGTCATCTTTCGCTAGCTCCTCCCCCACGTTTACCCAGTTTGTCACTTTCTTTGTGGCATCTGGATCCGTTGGAGGTGGACCGAGTCTAAGGATGACTGGTCTATGGTCGGAGTCCAGTAGATGTGCCACCTCTACCGAGCGCATCCTGAGGGATACGCCCTTCAGAAGTGCCACATCCAGGACATCGGGAAGGTAATCATCTTGTGCAGGGTAGTGGGTGGGTTCTAGGGGTGAAATTATGTCAATAGGAGGATCAGGGTTTTGTAGGTATTGATGTAGCAGTCTGCCGTTGCCGTTGTTCAGTCTGCAGTTCCATTGGACGTGCTTGGCATTTAAGTATGGCCTATGACCGACTCATCCATGCCAAACACGGGCTTTAAGTCCTGCAGTCTGAGGATTTTGGATCCAGGCTGATATGCTGAAACTATTGTAACTGAGGTGTGGCCTGTGAGGGCTATTTTACAAGCCGAAACTTCCATAGTTGTTACGAGGGTCGCACTGAAAGATTCGGGAATGGGACACTTAGAAATAACATAATAGAAACAGGCATATAATTTATAAAAATGTAACTCTTTATAAAACTTTTAAGGTATATTCCATTTGGTTGTCATTTGTATTTAAGAATTACTGGCAATTTGAAAATTGTATGTCGAACATTATTTGAATTTTTGGCCAAGTGATTTTTCGGATCATATTTTTAAACGGTTTTCAATATGCCCTCAGCGAACAAATAAAAGTTACAATGGGCTTCTGTTATTTTTTTATGAACTAGAGTTCATCGTACGCTCGTTTGCAGTTAAAATTAAATATGAAAGTCACTTTCATTTTATCCCATGGGTGATCTTAAAGAAGCATGTCATTCCAAAGCGACGTCAAAAATTAAAATCGCATTTGTGCTGTTAATTAAAAAGACTGCCAAAAAAGTTGCATATCGGCAGATTTCGACATTCCTAAAGATTCATATGACAACAGTAAAAAAATCTTTTATATATATATATATATGTGAAAAAACTTCAATTCCGTTGGCTACTCCACGAATTTCATACAAAACCACTAAGGCCCCAAAATCGCCATACAAAAAGGACTTTGGGATTATGAGCCGTGTGCATTACAGAATGATTACTTTCAAAAGAAAATTTATATGCGTGGTCAGTTTGAGTTTAAGTATGCATTAAAATAAAGATTGACTGTCTAGATGCGACAGTTTTCTCTATTCCCGACATTTTCAGTGCAACCCTCGTAGAGGGGGAGAAGCGATTGAGGAGCAGTGTAGTTCTTTCTTGTAATAGATCAGGGTGCCGCCCTTCATATTGCCTATTCGGTCGTTCCTGATTATTTTATAATTAGCGATACTAGGGTTCCTGTGGTTTGGCTTAAGAAAGGTCTCCTGTACGAGCAGAATGTCTAAGTGGAGCGCTCTCATGGCCCCAGCTAACTCCTCTTTTTTGCCTTGGATCCCGTTTATATTGTAAAAACCAATATTTAATGATCTGGGTTTAACTCTACTAGTGGGCGTATAGTCCATTATTGTTTGAACACAGGTTTTTGATATTGGACAGTAGGTTGGCGTGTTGGGCCATTGATATTAATTGTTGGGCTGTGGAACTTGCATTTCTTATTTTGGAGGCTAGTAGGCAGACTTCATCGATGTCAAGCGTGTTGGCAATGTCCATTACTAGTTGAAGATCTGCCTCAGGATTTCCACTAGGCTGAGGGATGTGTGAGGGGTGTAAATGGTGTGAGGACTGTTGGGTTGATTGACTTCTAGGAATGATGGAGTTCTGATTCAGCCCACTCTGACGTGATGGAAGGGGCAGAGGTGTTTTAGGTCTTTGGTGTTGAGTAGGTACTAGGTAGGTAGTGATGAGGAGGTTTGAAGGACTGAAAGGGTGGGTGCTCGTTTGGAGTGGATTTAATTTGATGGTGGGGGTGGGGCGGGGGCTGTAAGTTTCTTCCCCAAGAGGTTCCTTGTTGAGGCTGCTTTTGTGGTGGTTTTTGTTGCTGAGATTGGGTTAGAGGCTGAGCCTGGAAGGGAGGAGGGTTGTGGTGTCTTGGTAGGGCTGGAAAGATGTTTCTTACTCCTTCTGACTCAGGTTGTATGAGGTCGAAGGCGGGCTGGTTGGTGGGTGAGATTGGGTTAGGGCGGGGGGGGGATTGGTTCTTCTACGGCGAGGATTTAAGTTTTTGAGAGAGGGGGCCGCCGGGCAAATCGACGTGTTCGCCGAGTGATCGCCACCGCACAAAACACAGGTAGTTATGAAATTGCCAGTACTAGGATCTTTATGTCTGTCACATTCAGAGGTAAGGTGATTTCCCGGACACTTGACACACCTGGGTGTCCTTTTGCAATATTTTGCTGTGTGACCATATCTTTGGCACCTTTGGCCACTGTCCTGTTTTTGTGGGGGGGGGGGGGGGGGGTTCAATTTTCAGGCCACTAAGGCCGCAAACGTGTTGGATGTCAAAGACTTTTTTCCCTTTAATGTTCTATCAAGAACTACTAAGACAGCGTTGAAAGGTTCTCGCTTTTCTTTGGGACCTTTGGTCATGCGGGTCACCTCTAGTATAGGTAAGTTTTGGTTTAGAAGGTCGGATCTTCTTTTATGTCAGCGTGGTCAATGACCACTGGGAGGCCTTGCGGAAGATGTGCGAAACTATTTTGTGGGTCGGTTGGGGCTCGAACTCACTCTATATGGATGTGGTCTAGAGGACGCACTACCGCGGCCCGGTGTGAGTGAGTGCGAACGTGCGCGGTGGCCACCGCGGGAGCGCGCCTCTATGTCGCGTCGTCTGTTTCCTGAGTTCAGTTTGTTTTCAGTCATAATGTGAGAGTTTACATTGAGAGTGGGTGTAATCCTACCTTTTTTGGCTGGTGTGTCGTCACTGGTGTTGACCACTGGTTGCAGGGGCTGCCGTCCCTGCGGGGTCGCTGGGGTCTGATAGAGGGCCGACGTGGAGGCGCCGGTATGGTCAGCGACATTGGTCTCTGCCGCTAGGTTAGCCTTGTACTCCACGAAACCGTCCATAACATGAGTTCTTGTTGACATCTTGATTATTCGCTCTCCCCCAGCACCCTGTACCAGGGGGGGGAGGGCATTGAGTTATCTATGATTTTTGATACTAAAAACTATCCCAATAAACACTCCGAAACACTGTAAGGTGGCATTGTTTTTGAGTCACTATCTCTGTATATACACTGCACAGCAATCCAGTGAAGGCACACGGAGCAGGGCTACAACGTGGCTTGGGCACTATTCGAAAGGCGACCAATCACTATCCGTGTACGTGGACATAGCTCGCAGAGCGCATGCGTGCGCTCGACGCGGCGGACGGGAGCGGACTATTTTTTTCCATACTATAGAGCTTTTTCTTTGTGTGTTTAACTAAGTTAGGGGAAGCCTCCTTTAACTATTGCTATGACGCCGGGGCGTTCCGGAGGGACGCACCGGGGGAAAAAGAGGTGCCTGAGTCCAGAAGGGACACAGTCAGTGATAAAACTGTTGAAATGTATATGTCAGGGGTCTGTAAGTGTTTGTTTCATAAAATTGAACAATGGAGTGAAACATCATCCTGGGTCGTAAGGCAGAGCCGGGGATGGCCGAATGTCGGGTCCCGGGCTTCTTCCCACTCGCCTTTTGTTATATTGGGCCGATACCTGTATAAGACGGAGCAGACAAGGCAGCACCCATTTCTTTAAGTTTGTTTAATAAAGTATCAAGCTCATCTTCTGACACGTTTGACACCTCGATGGAAGGTCCAACAGGAAAGCGCTTAGGCGGATTAAAGGATCCCTTATTAATGGCGTCTGTTAACTTGTCCTCAGGATCCTGGAGAACATGCTTGGGGCGACTATTTTGAGAGTCGGAAACCGGGTAGGGCGTGTAACTAACCATTTCCCTGATGAGGGGATTGGGATGTGACGGGCTTTATTAAAGTATCGTCTTGAGCTCATATTCATAAAATGAGCTATGGATGTGATTCGAAGATCCCTGTGGAGCCCTGTGCGCCGACTGCGCTCCTCAGGAATTTGTTTGGAGGATTTGGAATTTCTCAAGACGATGCTTTGATGTGTGTGCAAAAACGACACTGGCGTAAGTAAGAATGGGTTTTACACAGGTTTTGAAAATGGTTAATTTGTTCCTGGTGACAATTTTACTGTGCGGGTTAGTCATAGGGTGGCGACGTCCCATTACAAAAGCGGCCCTATCTATTACAGCCTTTATGTGGGACTTGAAGTTTAGCTGCCTATCTAGAGTGACCCCTAAATATTTTGTTTTATCGGTCCAATTGATGAGTCTACCTTAAAGTTGGATGGGCGGGGGCGACTCCAGCTGTTTTGTTTAATTTTGTTTCTTCCTTGAGAAGAGTACTGCTTCACTTTTATCTGCGTTGACCTCTATTTTCCATCGGTCAAACCAACTCCCGAGCGAGGCAATAGCCCGCTGGAGAAGCGAGATCAGCCTTGAAGGGATATGGGAAGAGCACTGACTTAATATTAGAAATAGACACACAGAGCGGAACAAAAACGTCAACAAATGTGGAGCAGAATGACATTTCGCACCAATTGCATTGATGATAAAAACGCTTACGTAAATTTTGAGTCAAGATAAATGTTTCGTACGGAAAAGAACTTACTGCCGTAAGCATTAAGTGTCAAATTTGCAAACATAAGTACCAACAATGTTAAAACTTTTAATGCGATGGCATGAAACGTCACGTGACCATTGTATTTACGTCAAACTAAAATAATGAACGAATGGAGTCGCTTTGGTATACTTTAATATAATTTTACAGAAAAATCAAAATAAGAAATAAAACTTTATATTCTTCCTTAAACTATCGCGGTTATTAGGTAAGTACTTATAATGTGTAATAAGTTATTACACATTATAACTAACGTACACGGGTTCTTGGCATGGTTTAATTTTATCGGGAGCTCAAATAAGCTATGCCAAGAACCTGTGTACGTTAGTTATAATAAAACATTTTTAGGGTTCCGTGTGTCAGTCAAGCGTGAGTCGGACTTAATGTACGGAACCCTTGGAACGCGAGTCCGACTCGCACTTGGCCGGTTTTTTTTTAAGTATTTAACTAAACTACATACCTACATCTTAAAATTTTAATTGCCTTGAAATAAATTCAACTTATTAAATAACTGTCTTTTAGATCTACATTTACCCTTCGCACTTTCTTTCTTTGCAATATAGTGCAAGCGGACGTTTAGATAGTAATTGGTTATGGCCTTTATCAAAACAATCCTGTGGTTGTTATTGTGTTCTTTCTCGGGAAAAATGTTTACCTGCATAAATGTTTTTAAGACATTGAATGCTATAATAGAGCTGTTATTCTCTACTCCAGCTCGCATGTTACGCCTCAGAATAGCTTCAGTTGTTCTGCATACCGTGAACACATCTTTAGATGTGTAGAAGAGTCCGCCCAAGTTTTTTTATGTCGATCAATGTATGGAAATCGGATCTTTCCTTCGCCAGAAGAGCTTTTGCGCATATGTCGCATCGAATGGTTTTCAACAACTTTCGTACAACGAATCCAGCTATATATCCTATGACTTGTTTTATATATTCTGAGCAGCTTCCAGATTCATCTAAATATCCAGACAAAATGTCACAGTTGGCTTGCATGAAAGTATCTATGGCGGTCTCTTTGGGCGCTTCCGTATTTGTTTCCCGCTCAATGTCCTCCCGGTACCCAACAGATGTATTATTTAAATGGGTTATTGTATTCTGACCACTTAATATTGGAATATTTTCTAATGGAATCGCGTTTCCTGTGAATTTTGATCCTAGTTCCAAATGCATTAAAAGCTTTTTATATGCTGATTTAAATTGCACGGTGTTTGGGTTGTTATTGTATCCTCCCTGACTACGGATGTTGCCAAAAAACAGCTCGATGTGGTCTTGGCTGAATTTGTACAACAACAGATAGGACATAGCTTGAGAATCGGCTATTAGTGTACCGTACAGGTACTCAAGGCTCTCCAAGCATACCAAGAGGCCGATTATGCCTGTACCAGCCTGAGCCTTCCAGAGGGGTGTTTCTTCCGTAGAAAGAACAGTCCTAGTTTCTTTTTTTGTTTTAATCGTTTTTTTATTTATTTAAATTTAAATTTTATTAAATTTAAAATTTCAAATCAGGCAACAAGGCCCATATTACAAATACCTTACAGACTAACATACATATATATATATATATATTATAAACTTAAAAACTAAACACTATTTATGCAACAAAACGGCGTGGCTCCGTTGAATCGGCTGTTCTTGTGTCGGATTCGGCAGTTTGCCCCGGAACCTCCGAAACACGACACCTTTCGGCCAGAAGTCGGCGCACTCGATGGTCTCTTGCAGCGGTCGCGGCACGCGCACCACAAAAGAGTTGAAGTGCACGTAGTGGCGCGATCGAAGCTGGAACACCCTCAGTGTTTTATGGTGGACTTTAATAGTCAAGGAAGCCAAGTAATTTTTGGCTTTCGAGATGTAAGCGAGAATTTCGGTCGCATTGGTTTTGTTCAGGGGTTTCTTAAATCCGTGGTCTTTGAGATTTTTTGTGTTCAGCAAATCGAATACGTTGTTTATGAACACGATAAAGTTGACTGTTGCGCCAGTATTCGCAAAATCCGGTAAACACAGGTGCTTTTCGCAGAATTCTAAGGCATTGGCTACGCTAAGACTCAGTACCTGAGTTGCCAACTTTACCTTCATGATTTCATTCCTAAACTCAATGTGCCGATGGGTCAACTTATTGGCCAGGTGCAATTTGTTGTCTTCCTGTAAGTTGTGAAGAGCAGGAATGAAAGTCCATTTAATAGGTTTTTTGTCACCATCATAAAATATTTTTTTGCTCTCTAGTGTGTTTCGAACTAATTTGATCATATGACATGCGTCAAGCAAAACCGCAACATCATAATCAGCCGAAGGGTGTTTGAAGTGAGTTTTCATATTTGCTGGATCATCGAATCGACAGCCCAATAGTTTCATTGTCAAAGTGTTTGTTTTGCATCCATCAAAAGTAACCGAAACTACTTTGACACCTATGGAGTGACACTTTTCTAAGGCAATGTTGATAAGGTGTGCTTTCATTTCTGCCTTGAGACTTGTGATCAGAAAGTACGCAAACGGGATTTTAAATGAGTCATTTACTCCTACTAACATCATGACGTATGCCTGAGTTGCGATTTCATTCGAACAGTCGGTTCCAAGACCCATGTCAACTAGGCCTTCATAAAGATTGCCGGATTTATGGATTTTTTGTGGTCTAATATGTATTTCGTCAGCGACCAATGCACAAATTATTTCCTTTTCGCTGTATTTAACTTTATCTCTCAGTCTGTCAAGGGCTTCGCCTGTGAAACCGGGTTTTGCGTCTACACTGCTATACCAATTGTATAATGTGTTCGGATGTGGTAAGCATGTGTCAAACATTTTACGAACATACTTGTACGCTGCTGGGGAGTAGAAATGTAGTGTCAACGCAAACTTGCGGGCACCTGGTGGATATTTGGCAAAGGGTCTCTTTTTATGTTTCTATTTTTTTAAATACATTGCGTTAAAAGTATCTGTCACTTCTACATGTTTTGATAAATCTTGAAGCACAGAATGGTCAATGCTTTCGCGTTTGCTTAAAATGGAGATAACATTCTTTAAACTCGAATTCTTTTTCTTCAGTCTATTGTTTTGTTTTTTTAAATTCTTGATTACTTTATTTTTGTTATTTATTTTCTTTTGACACAAGCGTATTTCCTCTTTCATTATTTTTTTTCTGGGAGTGTCGAATATGGAACCAACACTTAGATACGTTGATGCTGACGGAGTAGAACTCTTTATAGACAACTGATTGCAATTGTCTGATCCAGTGGCACCAGCAGAGGTCTATAAAAGGAAGACACATATTGAATAAAAATTAAAAAAGTTCCGTATCTAAGTATATTACATGTTTATCAATTTTATTATATAGAATATATAATTATTTCATACTAACTTCCGCCATTTGAGCATCATTCATAGTTTTACAACTTGGGCTTTGAATGTCATGGGCATTTATCTCCGACATCTAGAATAATACGAAGACCCAAAATGAAACTACTAGATAAACAAGCTTGCGACGAATTCTCTTACATGTTATACCTAGTTATAAATGGTGTTTTTTTAACTCCGTTAACTTCGGAGTATGGCTAAGTACATTAAAGGAATCTGAAGGACTATTTTTTTAAGTAATTAATAACGTTGCTGTAACACGGACATTATATTTAAATCCACCAAACAATTGAAAACTATGAAATATCAATGACATTTCGAAAATCGATCGTCCGAGATAGTACTTGTGTTTAGTAGCAAATGTATAAACTCATACTAAATACTAATCAATATATAAATAGGCCCTTGGCCTTATCCGATTAAAATAAATCACTGATGATCTCCAAAATGGAGTTAGTCAGGAAACCGCGCGGTTTTTTTGAGAAAGTTACTTAATTTAAGCTCAGTAAATTAACGGACTTTAAAAAAACACCGTGTATATTAATAGGCACTTTTTGGGAATCATGGTGTAGCAAAATGTTCAAGAGGGTCACATGCTGATAATGAAAATATATTTTTAGTATAAACGAATAGTTTAATCACGTTTTACTCTGCGTGACCTCCCACTCAATACACATACTTATGTATGACCTATACATTAAAATAAATTTAAGAATGCAGTTCAAAATCAACTGACTTACCTTTAAGACAGGTTTAGCATTTGCAGTTAGTCGATGTAGGCCCTTATTGGTCGTGTATATGTCGGAAACAGGGAAATGGGCCGAACACACAAGTGCCGTTTTGTATGGCTTAAAAAGTGCATCACCCCTATCTCTTGCTATAATAGCAGTCCACTCTGCACGTCGCATAGGTTTTCTTGGAAATCTTGAATTTAAACATAATAATATTCCTTACGAATTCTATATAAAAATAAAAAAATATATAGACCTCACATCGACTCATTACATTTTTGTTCCTTGACAGGGATTCTTTGGTACTAACAAAATAATTTATTCAAAACCATGAAATTACTACCAGATTACATAAATTCTGTGATGCTTTCAAAAGAACTAACCGAAAGAAATATATTCCATCCTTTTTCCTTTTTTTTATCGTTGTTATTTTTGCATATTTTTACTGCACATTTCGTCATTGTTGACAACTTCACATATGAGCGTTCCAAACAAGACTAAATGAAAAAGTAACGCGTGATCTGTTTTAACGTTACTTTTGCGGGGCCATTTTTTGCGGCTGATTGGGTATCCAGTTCTTATTCTATATCAATGGGGAAGAGGCATAAATTGCAGTGTCATCAGCAAATAGGGAATAGTGGATTCCTGGGATCTTGGGCAGGTCGTTGATGTAAAGGGCAAAGAGTGTAGGAGACAGGACCGAGCCCTGGGGGACACCCGCTCTCACCGGGTGACGAACCGAAAGGGTTTCCTCAACTCTGTAGCTAAAGCTTCTATTCGACAAGAAGTCTCGTATGATATGGACGAGACTGTCTGGCACTTGGAGTTCAAGCAGCTTGTAAAGCAAGCCGCTGTGCCAGACTTTGTCAAAAGCTTTAGGTCTTTACGTCCAGGAATATGGCTCCTGTTGAGACTCCCTTCCAGCTCGTCAGCCAGTAAAGTATGTGCTCTGTAAGGAGATGTACTTGATGGATGCACGAGTGTTGGGCTCTGAACCCGAATTGCTCCTGAATTATGAGATCTCTGGAGTTCAATACCTCCATCAATCTTATATGAATGAGTTTACCTAAAGTATTTAACAGAGAGATAGGCCTGTAGTTGGCAGGCTCGTTTCTTGATTTACCGATTTTAGGGATCCCGATTACTACTGCCACCTTCCAGGCTGCAGGGAAGTGACAGTTAGACAGAGAAGCATTGAATATGTCAACTAATATATTAATCAGGTTGTCAGGGAGTAGGCGTAGCAACCTGTTTGGAGTGGTGTTTTATCACACTATGGTCGTTTAGGTGTTGTTGGAGGCGGGTTTTTTATATTATAGAGCACTCCTTGTAGCGTTTATATAATTCTCGTTGTACGTCTCCATGTCCTATGTTGGCATGGGGGAAGGCTGTTTGAGGCGTGGCCTCTTTCAGCGGCGTTTCTCTTCCCGCTAAGGTGGGAAGGCAATTGTTTTTGCAGTACGATCGGGAGATCGGGACTGCGGAGAGGTAGAAGGTTTACATCTTCCGGGAGCCCCGTGAGTCCAGCGTGATGTTCTCGAACAGTTGGCTCCGCAGAGGTGTGTTTTATATCTTTTAGGTGGGGATAGGGGGCCGGGGGACAGGGTGCGGTTCCACCACTATTTCGTCATCCTCCTGCTGCTGTGTTTCGGTTGGTAGTAGTAGGTCTCGTGGCAATCTTCTGTCTTGTGGAGGTCGCGAATGGTGTGGGGCCAGTTTGCGCAAGTGCTCCCAGTTGGAGTTCTTGGCTCTGTCGAACATGGCCCTGGCCAGTCTCTTTATGAATGTTTCTATATCCTCCATTTTGAGTTCTTTGGATAGTGTCTTGTTTCTGACGTAGAATGGTGCGCCTGTTGCCATTCTTAGGCTCAACATCTGTTGCGTTTGCAGCTTTTTCCTTTGTACGTCACTTAGCAGAGCGTACCATGCTGGTGCTGCGTAGGTTAGTCTAGGTCTTAAATATATTTTGTAGATGGCTATTTTGGTGTGGAGGGTGAGGGCCGCAGCGGTGAGAATTGGCTTTAATAATGCTCTAGCTATCCTGGTATGGTCTGTTATTGTTTTTATATGTCTGTTCATATTCAATTTTCTGTCTATTGTTATTCCTAAGTATTTGACGTGAGGCGCCCATTCGATCTCTTTGTCTAATAGTTTTAATTTTGTCGGTAGTATTATCTTGTTTGTTATAGCGATGCCCTGTGTTTTTCCCACGTTAACTTTCAGTCTCCACTTATCCAGCCATGTAGGGAGGAGGTCGAGGGTTTTTTGGATTTTCTGAGCCGCGTGATTTACTCTGATTGATGTGGCCATGTAGGCGGCGTCATCTGCGTAAAGCGCCAGGGTCACTCCTTCGCATACCGGTATATCGTCAGTGTACTTTGAATATAGTATTGGAGATAGACAGCTGCCTTGCGGCACTCCCGCTTATTATTTATATATATATTTTTTTCTGATTTGATATCTTTTGGTCCACTCTTACTTGTATGTATCTTTCGGACAGAAAAGAGGCTATTGTTTTTACTGCTCTCCTAGGTGCGTTTGATGTAGCTAGTTTGTAGATTAGTCCAGGGTGCCAGACACGGTCAAAGGCCTTCTACATGTCTAGCATGACCGCCACGACATGTTCCTTTTTATTCCTGGCAACCGTGGCTTGGTGTATGAGTCTGGTGATCTGGTGCGTTATTGAATGCTCAGCTCTGAAACCGTGTTGTTCCTCTCATGGCTGTATGTGTGGTATTATATGCGGTAACAACATTTTCTCGAAGATCTTTGAAATGGTTGGAAGGAGGGTGATGGGGCGGTAGCTTTCTGCCAGTAGGATGTTTTTTTCCTTGGTTTGGTAGCATAATTACTGTCCCTTTTCTCCAATCCGTCGTGAAATGTCCAGTCCTTATTATTCCGTTAAAGAGTCTTGTTAAACCAGCTATTGCTTTGGGGGGGGAGGTGTTTTAATGCTTCATTGGTGATTTGGTCAGGGCCGGGGGCTTTTCTGGCCTTAGATCTTCTTATATACCATTTTGTTTGTTTGGGGGTAAATACTATAGGGTCTTCTTCTGCAGGAATGGTTGTGTTTATGTAGGTTTTAATATGGTTCAGGACTAATTCTGTGTGTTCTGAATTGGCTGTATCGTTGGGGCGGAATTGTTTCTCTAAGTTTTTTGCGAATATTTCTGCTCTTTCTTCTGCTTGGTATTTTAGCTCACCTGTTTCGTCTCTTAGTGGGCGTGTGGGATTCTTTTTTCCTGAGATACGACGGCAGAGACGGTGTATGCCGTTCCAGTCATCTGATATTTCTTCTGTGGCCACTATCCAGTTTATACGTGAGTTTTCTTGGAGTTCGTTAGCTATCTTTTCGGCCATTGAATTCAATTTGGTATTTAGGTGTGGGTGTGGGCACCTTGTTGTGTTAAACTCCCGTCTTAGCCGGCGCTTTTCCTTTATCATACAGCGTTTATATAAGCGTCCCTCGTCTTCCACAAGCGTCTGCATTTACGACGCTAGGGTGGCCTTTTCTGACTTTTAGTCACTGAGGCGGTGTCTTGTCGCGGTCCCATAGTCATGGGCCGGGCTGTTTGCAGTCATTTTGAGGACTGCGCTGTCTTCTATGTGTTTGAGTTTGATGTGTTGGAGCGTGTGTGCGGATGATGTGGTCCGCTACGGCGATGGTGCTTGTAGTTGTAGGAGTTCTCGGGGTAGTGCTCGGCCGAAGCTTTCGGGCGGTCTCGTGTAGTGTGGCGCTATCCCTTGGAGGTGCGGGTGGCTGGAGTTGTCCGCGCGGTCGTACATGGCCCGCGCGGACCGGCTGATGAGCAGCAGTCTCGTCTTCCACAAGCGTCTGCGTTTACGACGCTGGGGTGGCCTTTTCTGACTTTTAGTCACTGAGGCGGTGTCTTGTCGCGGTCCCATAGTCATAGGCCGGGCTGTTTGCAGTCATTTTGAGGACTGCGCTGTCTTCTGTGTGTTTGTGTTAGATGTGTTGGAGCGTGTGTGCGGATGATGTGGTCTGCTACGGCGATGGTGCTTGTAGTTGTAGGAGTTCACGGGGTAGTGCTCGGCCGAAGTTTTCGGGCGGTCTCGTGTAGTGTGGCGCTATCCCTTGGAGGTGCGGGTGGCTGGAGTTATCCGCGCGGGCCATGTACGACCGGCAGATGAATTGCTCCAAGGTGCGCCACTTGAGATCTTGCAGGATGGTGGCGTTGCGGACGTATCTAGGCGCCGCTAGAATCGTCCGTAGGGTTTTCGTCTCCTGTCTTGCCATCTTTTTTCTGTTGGTCGGCTTTAGTAGTGCGTACCAGGCTGGCGAGGCATAGTTTAGCCTAGATCTTATGTAGGTTTTGTAGAGTCCTAGTTTCGTTCTTCTTGGAAGTTTGCTCGCCAGCACTGGTCGCAACCCCGTGCGCGCGTATGTAGCTTGCTGCACGGTGTAGTAGCCGGAGATTGCGGTCGATGGTCACGCCCAGATATTTGACTGTCGTGGCCCAGGTTAGCGGCGTGCCCTGTAGTATCGGTGGCTGGGGCGGGAAGAATGTTGCGCCCGTGAGGAGCGCCTGGGTTTTCCCCACGTTCACGGCCAGTCGCCACTTAGAGAACCACTCTGGCAGTTGGTCCAGCGTCCTCTGCATCTTGGCGACTGCGTGGTGCGTCCTTATCGATGACGTGAAGAAGGCTGCGTCGTCGGCGAATAAGGCCAGTACAGTGTCGACATCGGTTGGGATGTCGTCTGTGTACCGGGCGTAACACGCAGGCGACAGACAGCTGCCCTGTGGTACGCCGGCGAGCACGGGCCTTTCGGATGATAGGGTACCCTCTACGTGTACCCTGAATCGCCGCTCTCGTAGGAAAGAGTCCACGACCCGCACGATTCGACGCGGGGCCGTGGATGTGGACATCTTGTAGATGAGGCCTTCGTGCCAGACGCGGTCGAAGGCCTTTTCGATGTCTAGGAGAACGGCGACCACGTGCTCCTTCTTGTTCATTTTGGCGGCTGCGTAGTGGAGGACCCGTGTTAACTGTAGAGTGGTCGAGTGTTGGTGCCGGAAGCCAAACTGTTCCGGCCGGGGTGTGATGTGCGGCCGTAGGTGGGAGAGCAGCAACCTCTCGAAGATTTTGGAGATGGTGTTTAGGAGCGTGATGGGCCGGTAGTTTTCTGGCCTCCTTCTATCTTTCCCGGGCTTGGGGATGACGATTACTCTGCCGACTTTCCATTGGGAGGGAAAGTGGCCCGAGCGCAGGATGCCGTTGTATAGCCGTGTTATTGCGGCTATGGTGTTGAGCGGCAAGTGCCGTAGGGCCATGTTGGGGATTTCGTCCGGGCCAGGGGCTTTTCTGGGCTTGCACCTTCTTGTTTCTTTTCTCACTTGCGCGGGCGAGAAATATATCGGGTCTTCGTCTGGGGGTATCGGAGCATTGAAGTAGTCACGCAGGTGCTGCTCTACGTGACTTGTGTGCTCGGCGTCGGTGTCCGGGTTAGGGGAGAACTGTTTCTCGAGGCTCTGGGCGATAAGTTCGGCTCTTTCGTGAGCCGGGTAGACGAGCCTTTGTTGGTCGTCTAATAGCGGGCGCGTGGGCTCCGCAACGGTGCCCAGTCGCTTGCAGAGTCGGTGAATAGACGGTAGGTCCTCGTCTATTTCTGCGATGTGGGCCTCCCACGCTTCGCTCCTGTGTTCGCTGAGTTTCAGCTTTAGCTCCTGTGTGAGCTTGTTGAGCTCCGTCTTGAGTGTCGGTACCCTGAGTCGCTGCCATTGCTTTCTTGTCCATCGCTTCCTAGCGATGAGGTCCTTAAGGTGTTGCGGAAGGTCGTCTTTGAGCGACGTGTTGCTTGGTGTCGGCTTCCTTGCCGCGTTTACCGGCTGATGATAGGATGGATGGATATTCTGCGATACCTCGAAGGAGGTATGCGTGGCCGCGCCCGCTTTCCGGCTGTGACGGCTGATTCGGGTCGCTCCCCACCTCGTGGGGAGGTCAAACGTCATCATTTTATGGATGACAGTGCTTCTGTTGTAAGGTGGGTTTCTGTGCGTCCATGTTGCTGGCAGACGCGCTGGTGCTGCAGGAGATGGAGCTGTGGTGGTCGTCCAAGGTCGTGCGGGCGGTTAGGCCTGCTACGGCGATGGTGTCTGTAGTTGTAGTCGTGCGGGTGGTGTGGCCCGCTCCGGCTGAGGTGCTAGAGGTGTAGAGGTCATGGGCGAGCGGCGCATCTTGTCCGAACGGCGATGGTGTCTGCAGCTGTAGAGTAGTAGCGTCCATAGTCGTGCGGGTGGTGTGGCCCGCTACGGCGATGGTGTCTGTAGTTGTGGGCGCCATCGGGATGGGACGTGAGTCCGCTGCGTCGATGGTGCTTTGTAGTTGCAGGAGCCTGTGTTGCCAAGATGGTATGCGTGACACACACGACTTCGTGGCATGGCACGAAGTATACGTGCGGTCACGACGGCGGCGCGGTGCGAACTCCTTCCCGGCTGATGAATTGCTCCAAGGTGCGTTATATAATCCCCTGGTTGTCTGTCACTCCCCCTTTCTGGGGGTGTGCGTTGGCCATTTCTGGGCTACGCCCATTTTGGCGGCTTCTGTCGCGGGCTGTTACGACAGCCCGGTCTGTTGTTGCCAGTTTGATTGGCATTTCTTCTCCTTCTTGATCTTCCTTCACAGACTTGGTTGGCCATCATGGCTTGGAGGTCATGTTGGCCAATCTGCGGCTTTGCGGTCTATGGCTCTGGTTGTGGCACGAGCTCGCGTGGTTGGGCTCGTGCGCGGCGGGCATCTGGGGGGCGGGCGTGGAGGGGGGCTATCCCTCTCAACAGCTGGTGTCGTGACGAGTCGGCGTTGGCGAACATCTTGCGCGCAAGTTGTCCCACAAACTCGTCCAGTCTCTGGAGCTTCAGGTCTCTGAAGATGGTCGCGTTCCGCACGTAGCGTGGGGCTCTAACGATGGTCCTAAGGCTTTGCGTCTCCTGGGCCCTGAGTCTCCGCCTGTTAGACTCTGCCGTCCTGGCATACCAGGCGGGAGACGCGTAGGTCAGTCTGGACCGTACGTAAGCCTTGTAGATCCCCAGCTTTGTGCGGATCGGTAGGCTGCTGCTGAGGACTGGACGGAGTTTTACGCGAGCGGTCTTCGCTCGCCGTACCACCTCGTCCACGTGGTGTTTCATCGTGAGGCCCCGGTCGATGGTGACCCCCAGGTATTTCGCCGTGTGCTGCCACTTGATCTCCTCCCCGTAGAGTTTGAGTGGCGGCGGGTATTCCTTCGCTCCTGTCAGGAGCGCCTGTGTCTTGCCCACGTTCACCGAGAGCCTCCAATTGGTCAGCCACTCGGGTAGGACGTCAAGCTGTCGCTGTATCTTGATGGCTGCATGTGCGGGTGTGATGGACGCTGCGTAGTACGCTGCGTCGTCCGCGAATAGTCCCAGCTTGACGTCGCCGACCACCGGGATGTCGTCGGTGAACCAGGCGTAGCACGCTGGAGACAGGCAGCTCCCTTGAGGAACTCCCGCGAGGATCGGGCGCTCCGTGGAGATGGCATCTTCCACTGCCACGTGGAAGCGTCTCTGGGTCAAGAAGGAGCGCAGTACTCTCATCACTCGATTTGGGACCGAAGATGTCGACAGTTTGTCCAGCAGGCCCTCGTGCCAGACCCTGACGAAAGCCTTCTCCATTTCGAGGAACACTGCTACCACGTGCTCCTTCTGCTTCATCCGCTCGGCCATGTATGCCAGGACCCGTGTCAGTTGAAGTGTTGTCGAGTGCTCGGTGCGGAATCCGAACTGCTCCGGTCTGGGCTCGATGTGGGGTTGGAGCCTGTTCAGGAGCAGCCTCTCGAACACTTTGGAGAGAGTACTCAGCAGCGTGATCGGTCTGTAGCTGTCTGGTCTTCTCCTGTCCTTCCCTGGTTTGGGGATCATGATGACCCGGCCAAGTTTCCAGGCGCTTGGGAAGTGTCCCGAGCGCGTGATCCCATTGAACAGGCGCGTCACCGCTGCGATAGTGTGCTGCGGCAGGTGACGGAGTGCCTCGTTTGGGATCGAGTCGGCGCCCGGGGCCTTCTTGGGGTTGACTCTGCTCAATGTCTTCTTGACTTGGCCGGGCGAGAAGAAGACCATTTCTTCTTCCTCGTTCGGCTGCTGCTGGAAGTATCTCTCCAAACGAGTCTCCACTTCCCTGGTGTGGTCCTCGTTGAGAGAGGGGAACGGCTGGAACTGTCGCTCCAGGCTGTCCGCGAACAGTTCCGCGCGTTCTTCTGCTTTGTAGCGAGGGGCCCCTCCCTCGTCGATCAGCGGTCGTATCGGGTCCGTGGTCTGCCCAAGCTGCCTGCAGAGACGGTGGATTGAGGGCAGCGTGCCGTCAATGCTGGCTATGTGGGCTTCCCACTCTTGCGCAGCGTGGCTCCGGAGCTCCTCCTTGGCTCGTTCCACGAGCCGGTTGAGCTCGGTCTTCATGGTCGGGCAGCGCGTGTGCTGCCATCTCCGTCGCAGCTGGCGCTTCTGTCGCAGAAGGTCCCTGATCGCTGCAGGTAGGGGTTTGCACCTCTCTCCTGCAGGGATGGTGTGCGATGACGATTCCAGCGCCAGCTGGATGCTCTCGGTGATGGCTGCCGTTGTTGTCTCTACCTCCTCGGCCGTGGAGACGGGCCCAGTGTGAGGGTTCACCAGGGCCGCCGAGAAGGCCTCCCAGTCCGTCTTCCGCCTCGTCTTCCTCCTCGGGGCGGAGCTTGGTGACGTGTCCAGGGTGAGCAGGATCGGCCGATGGTCTGACGGGAGGTCGGGGAGTACCTCCTGGGCCATGGCTGCAGTCACGTCCTTGTGGACTACAAAATCGATGATGTCGCAGGACGAGTGAGCATCGGGGAAGTGCGTGGGCTCTTCTGGTCCTGATAAGTCGAAATTGTAGTCCACTGCTGCACTGTAAATGACCCGTCCGGGCTGGTCATTTCTGGAGGCGTTCCAGGCCACGTGTTTGGCGTTCCAGTCCCCTGCCAGGATGGTCGGCGTGGGGTTCTGGAACAGAGCACGCCGCTCTGCCTTCAGGCGTGCTGTTGAAGTCGCTGGTGGCCGGTAGATTGTGTACAGCCGGAGGTCTCCATCTGCCACCCGGATGTCGACGCCGAGCGCCGTGAAGGAGTCACGGGGGACGAAGTCGACGGGCTGGTGGACAATGGTTCTGCGGACCATCACGGCTAGACCGCGGAACGGGTGTCCCAACTGGTTTGTCTCGTTCCGCTGGTACACAATGTATCCTCCCATCTTGAGGTGGGTCTTCTGGTGTGTCTCGCTGACCAGCATGATATCCACGTTCTGCTCGCGGAGGAAGGTGCGGAGCAGAGCTATCTTGCCGGTCAGGGTCTGGGCGTTCCAGTACACTACCCTCAGCTTGCGAGTGAACTTGCTGGCTGGGGTAATGCAGTCTTGGTAAGGGCCCTTGAGACCGCTTCTGGTCCCTGGGCAGCCGCTGCCTGGAGTAGGGCGGCTATCATGGTTGCCAGGTCTTGGGTCGCTGCGGTGTTACTAGCGGCCTCTAGAACTGGGTCTTCTTTGTGGGAAGCGAGGGCTGGAGCTCCTGGAACCTCGATAGCCGTCCTCTTCTTGTTCTTCTTCTTCTTCTTGTTTTTCTTGGGCATCTGAGAGGGGCCGGTGCTGTGGGGCTGGTCGCTCGCCCCCCTTTGCTTGGGGGGGTTGGCCGGCGCCATCAGGTTTGCTGGCGCCGACTCCTCCACCGTGGGTTTGGCGACGCTCGCCTTTGTCACTGGCCCTGGCTTCTGGGGCACAGTGCGTGTCTTCTTCTTGCCCGCTCTCCAGTTACGGGCTTCCCGTATGAAGACCGGGCATTTTCGGTAGTTGGCCGGGTGGGGCCCCGCGCAGTTGGCACATGTGCAGGGCTGGTCCTTCGGCCTGGGGCATTCTCTTGCTGGGTGGGGGCCCGCACAGCGCACGCATTTCTGCGGCCTGTGGCACCCCTTTGAATGGTGTCTGAAGCCCTGGCAGTTGTGGCACTGCGGGGGGCCGGTCTTTCCTCTCCATGCCTCGATCTTCACTGAGTTCATGTGTAAGAGCTCCTTCACCCCGTAGATTGCAGTGTACTCGCGGGGGGGGGGGCCTGAGAGCTGCACGAAGTACACACAGCCCGGCTTGCCCCCCCTGGCGTTGATCTGCTTTACATGGTCTACGGGGTACCCGAGCTCTATGCAGGCTGCTTTAATCTCCTCCAGGGGTGTATCCGAAGGGAGCCCCCGCAGGGCCACCTTCATCTGCTGTCTTTATCGAGCTGGAACACCTGCCACTCCACGGTCGTTCCCAGGGACTCCAGGTGGTCGTAGACCACCCTGTATTCTTCGGCTGTTTCAGGTTTAAAGACGATGCCCCTCCCCTGGGGCTTGCTGGAGACCGCCTTTCCCCCCAGCTTCGTCGTGATTGCAGCCACCTCCTTGGTCCAATTGGGGACGACAGGTACGATGATGTCTGGGTACCTCTCCCTTCTTGGACCTTGCTGCTGTGGTTGGTGCTGCTGCTGCTTCTGGCTTCCTGCACCTTGTATCGGTGATGCTGCTTTTGTTGCGTAGGTCTGAGGCTCCGCTGGTGGTTGGGGCCTCGGCGTCTGTGGGGGGGCCTCAGGTGGGGGGCCCTGTTTGGCTTGCGGCTGGGGTGCTGGTGTGGGCTCCGGTGGCTGGGGGCCCTGTTTCTGCTTTTTGGTAGCGGTGCGCTGAGGCTTGGGCTCCTCTGGCGGGGGGGGCCTGGCGTGGGTGCATGGGCTCCTTGGGTAGGGGGCCCGGTAGTTGGCGTGAAGGCTCCTTTGGGGGGGGCCTTTCTGGGGGCTTCTGTTGGTCCGCGCTGGCGGGGGCTAGCGTTGAGGTATGTGGGGGCTCCTCAGGAGCGGGGGCTGAGGGTTCCTCTGGCTGCATGGGAAACACGTGCAGCCTCCTTTGGACCACCCCTTTCAGCCCGCATCTCGCCATAACCGAGGAGGTCGCCTCCTGCCGACCTGGATCGGCGGCGCAGCCTCGGGTCTGTGGGTGGCGTCGGTTTGCGGCAGGTCCTTTTTTCTTCTTGTTGCCCTTGCGCAGGGCTCTCCACAGGTCGCTTTGGGGGCCTCAGGACGGCTGGGTTGGCCCTCAGGAACTCCAGGAAGGGCCCGTCCTCGGGCTGGAGCTCCTTGTGTATCCCCATCAAGTGTGAGGTGATACGGATGTAGGCGGCCATCCACGCCTTCAGGCCCGCCGACGCCAATTCAGTCCCCATCATATGGGCCACTACAATCGTGTCTGATTGTAGCAGATCCATGGGGGACTCGGGGGGGCCGGCGGGCGACACGGGCGAGAAGGGCCGCGTTGTTGGTTCCGGTAGTAGCTGTTCCGCTGTTTCCGTGCTGTCTAGGAGCTCAGACCCCGCGGGTGCGGGGGAGGCAGCTCGGGATGTGGTTCGGGATGCGGGGGCGTCGCCGGCGGTGAGTTCGGCGTAGTCGAAATCCACGCTGCCCTCCAGTGAACCGGGGTCAAAACCGGGGGGTAGTTGGAAAAATCCCGCTCCCAGACTACCCTCCATGTCCACCGGTGGCAGCGGTGAGGCTCCCCGCCTCCGCGATGTCGATCTCGATGTTTCTCCTGATGGGGGTAGGCCGCGAGATCGAGTTCGCGGTCTACCCACATGTTTTTGCTTCTCTCCTTCCATTCTTTGGGCGGCTTCTCTGAGTCGTGCGACGCTCGTCGTCGTCGGCTAAGCCTGTCCCCACATTCCCTCACCCGGGGCGTCCGTTTTAGCGGGACCGGGGTCGGGAGATGCGGCGAGGGCAAACCAACGACGCTGGCTCTGTTGGCGCAGTAATCCCCTCCGGCGGTTGCCGGGCCGCTGTATCCTGGGTTTATTTTTTAAAAATAGACTTAGGATGCGCGAGGTAGTTGTAGATGCGTCCGTACACTATGACCGTTGCGATCCGCGTTATATAAGCGCGCGCCCCACCATAGGCACTTAGGCCACGCTTACTGAAGGCATGGGTGTTACGTGCAGAGTCAGTATCGCTTTATTGAACCAATCAGCTTACTCTATTACAAATTTTACAATATGAGGGAACAGGTAAGGTTATTTATAAATTAGTTAATACAATGATGGAAATTAAATATACGACGGAAATTATAATTATTTATGTACATTGTACACGTTCTTTATACTTTACTCTGCTTAGACCTATTCGCTACAACACCTCTATCTTGAAAACTTTTCTTTATATTATCAAAAATAATTTTTGATATGCTGTTTATTGATTGAGATAACATAAGAGTTTATTGATTCAAATAAAATAAAAATTGTTGAAATCGGCTCACATAATAAAGAATTATCCCCGAAAAACCAACATACATACATACAGGTCGCGCAAATTAGTTAGCCAATTTGCCGATAGATGGCGCTGTACACAATTATATTAGTATAAGTCTGTTCAAGTCTTTCGTGATCCTAAAATTGAAAGTTTTTACGGAACCCTCGGTGCGCGAGTTAAACGATCGCACTTGACCGGGTTTTTTTACATTGTTACACATGTTTAGACGCTATTAAGTTTTGATTTTGTTTTCATATTTTGTACTTACTAAAATGTGATGGTTATTTTGTCTCAGATATTTTGTATTAGTGCATTTATCAAGTTATCGTTTAGATTTATTACTGTAGTCAGCACTATCTTATGAGCAAACCTAGTTGTATCTTCGTACTTTTATGAATCTATAAGTATAATATGAATATAAAAAATGTGTAAGTAATTGTAAAGTAAAAATGTAAGAAAAGAATAGTATGTGTTTCTTACGGTGAAGTAAATCTGTTTTAATCAATTATTTGTTTTATTATTTTACCCAAACGTCAATAGGGTCGACAATCAAAGGATATTACTGATATAAGGGTACTTAATTAATAGAACGCAATACAATACGCAAGTATTTACTTATACAGGTTGTTGCTTTGCTTATAACAGGAACAAACAATAAATTAAACTGTAGGCAATGATTTCAAAAGTATGGATCCGCTCATGCATACTACACTACCTTTGCTACTAGGCTACTACTATTGACTACTATACAATAGGATAGGGAATATTACGCGAAACTACGCGTAGTAGGCGCCACTATCACTATCTGTCACAATCTGGGGGTCTACCGCGAATAGGGAATGCAAATCGGTTATAACCGTAACCGAAATATTCGGTTATAACCGAATATTTTGACAAAATTTCATAACCGAATATTGGAAACTCGAATAACCGGTTACGGTTATTTTCGGTTATTTATTTATGACTTAAATTGTATGTTTTTATCATCAAATGACTACAAAATCCTGCCATTTTTGGCTGTGACGCCTGTGACTATAATTTTTATCATTCGTTGACTTTAATAACAAAAATATACCAAATTTACTTCCCTTATTTATGATATATTTTTATTGAATATTGTATCACGTTCAAGGTCATACTTTACTTTTACTATATTTGGTGTGTTTTATTAAAAAACGAAGACTTTTACTCACATTCCCTAATACTGTAGGTACTAAAACAAAGATTTTTGTATTTTTTTTTCATTATTTCATTGTACATTTATAATTTTTCGTGTAAAATAACCGTAACCGATTATAACCGATATTCGGTTATTTTTCGGGCATAACCGTAACCAAAACCGGTTATGAAGTTTGGCCGGTTATTGCATTCCCTAACCGCGAAACAAGGAAATCGGAATTTCGTTATCTAACCTCTCTAATCTCTATCAGTCTTGCTTATTCGAGTGATAGAGGCAGATAACTAAATTTAGATGTTCGCGTTTCCCGGGAGGTCCTTGTTAACAAACCGCCTTGACGCATCAATGTCATATTTTGATGCTTGTGAAAACATGTCAAAAAACAGTTTAAGGCACAGTATGTATAAGTCACTCTATGGTTTACTAGAGGAGTTAGTGCTGCACTCTGGCGGCTGCGGCGGATCATTGCAGTAATACCCCCTATTCCAACCGAACTTCTTGTTAAACAAAACTCAGCGCCATCTGTTGTATACTGCGTTAACCCTTAATCAAACGGAACACTTTTTATGAGATTTTTGAAAACTAAGAATGGTTTTTAGGTAATTTGGGTGCGTAGATTACGAAAAAATATATTTAAAAAAATTAAGTGGGGTAGAAAGAGGGTTTTGCAGTGGGAAATAATTACCCGTTATTCGTTACGGAATAGCAAAATTTTTAATGAAGTGGGAAATAGTTTCCCATTGTACGATACGGTTACGAACTTTTTACTAGTTAGTAGCTGCCCCCGGCTTTGCTTGGAATTCAAGTATGATTTTTTAACGTTATCTTCAAAAATCAAAGAAATAAATAAAAGAAAACAAAAAGAATGCACAGATTTTTTTGTGTAACAGACAAACGGGCATATATTTTTATATATAGAAACAAATTAAAATTTAGGTGGAGAATAAACACTGGGAAATAATTTCCCGCTTGATAAAACCTACAAATTTTTTGTAAATCGTATGTTCAGGAACAAATATTGACGTTCATAAGCGCATGTTGACGTTCATAAGCGCATTGTAATATGCCTACTTGAATAAACTATTTTTTATCTTTTATCTTTATCTTAACAATGGGAAATAATTTCCCACTTACTAAAACCTAAAAATCTTGGCTAAATTATATCGATGTCACAATTCTTTATAAGCAAAACACAGGGAAAATAAGTCTAGTTTATGATAGTATTCAGTGTATGCACTTACCAGATTTTTTTCGCACTTAACCTCAATATACTAAAAAAAACTGTAGTTATTGCAGAAAAAATCACGACAACTGACATTGACTTTGACGTACGGTCACAAATGGTGGCCATTAGAAAAATGTTGCCATTTTTCAAAAACAAAATGTTACTAAGATTTTAAATCTGTATGGTTGGTATCGCTGAGTGCTGCCATTAAAAAGATAAAAAATATTTCGTAAATTAGAATGAAGTGGGAAATAATTTCCCATTTTTGATTAAGGGTTAACTATGTGGCCGATGGTCAGAGCAAGAACAAATCTCTTTGACCAGAGACATACATTACAGTATTCATTTTACCATGATTTTACCATTCCAGTCATCAATGCAAAGAGTAAAGTATATTAGGTACATCAATGAGGAGGCACTCTGAACGGTTAGGACAGATGTCGCCACTGCTCCCGGCTTTGTTTGCGATTTGTTGTCAAGTGACAAGTGCGAATTTTTCAGTAATAAAAAAATTAATATTATAGGACATTCTTACACAGATTGACCAAGTCCCACAGTAAGCTCAAGAAGGCTTGTGTTGTGGGTACTCAGACAATGATATATATAATATATAAATACTTAAATACATAGAAAACAACCATGATTCAGGAACGAATATCTGTGTCATCACACAAATAAATTCCCTTACTGGGATTCAAACCCAAGACCATCGGCTTCACAGGCAGGATCACTACCCACTAGGCCAGACCGGTCGTCAAAATACTTGCGATATACTTGTAGTAATACTTTGATTGCTTCGAAGGAGAAATGCTAAAGTTTGGGGAAAAAAAGGCTGATTTGATACAAAGATAATCACTTAATATACCTATAGTTCGTTTTTTTTAGCATTAGAAAGAACTTAAAGAAGGTAAGCGATCTTGACATGTCTTTTATAGAAAAACGCTTTTTAAAAATCAGTAACTATTACTTATGAAAGCAGAAGAATATAAATGATCGTATTAGATTCATAATTGTTACATATTTGCCGTAACTTATTTTTAAAATGTGTTTTTCCATCAAAAGACACATCAAGATTGTTTACCTTATTTCTAATGCTAAAAAAATGAACTATATTAGAGGTTATCTTGTGTATTTTACCGTTTACACAGAAGAAATAATAGTACTACCGTACAGAAAGGACACTTCCTACAAACCCGAAGTTTGACAGCGATTCAGGGTCGAATCGTGCTATCTCTTTCTAATATATAGCACTATCCCTTTCGGCTATTTAGGGTTGTCAAAATTCAAGTGATTATCTTATCTGTGGTCGTGCACGCACAAGGAAGTCAAGTGGTGCCAACCCTAATAATTGCTCGGAAGCAATGCCGAGCCGAACGGAGCCGAGTTCGACCGAAGTCAGGAGTGTCTCCCCACTGCCGTTTATTCAAATTTTCGAAGGCTCACGTGTAGTTTTACCTCTTATATTACAAGTATTCGATCGAAAACAAAGCTTTGGTATAATATACCTGGATCACCTGGATGTACAAGAAGGCGTTTCATATACCTACGCCCGCCCTACAACACATCAGATAGGTACACAAAGTCGTAATGCGTATGGAGTACAGCATGTGTGGCCAAGCCATTATGCCCTATATTATGTACTACTTCATTAAAACTTAGCTTACCTATGTATAATTTACTCTTTCCAAAATATTTATCTTCCTTAAAATGCAGCCTATAAAAACGGTAATTTGTCTTAGTTTTTGATACTCAAAGCTTTTTCTCACCGATTTATGCATATCGGGTCCTTGGGAAAAAAGGGAGACCCTATATTATTTCCAGAATTTGTCGCACAATATTGGTTTATTTTGGAGAAAAAAATGTTTACAATTTATTTGAAAAAATGTATGCAATTTTTTTTTTTTTTTTTTTTTTTTTTTTTTTATGGCATCGCGCTCCTGGCGCATTCAGCCAGACGAGTAAAGCAGGGAAACGGAATTAAAGGATTACATTATAACGGGTAAGACGGAATTTTGGAAAAGGATCAGGAAAAGGTAAATTATAGGCAGTTAGAGTTTAATGTTATGACGTGAAATAAATGAATACAATGATTTAAATATATATGGAGAAGAATCATTCATATACAGGAGTGTTGTAATAGATGTGGGAAACGGAACTTTAAAATCTGACAGCTGTCTTAATAGTATAGAACGATCATAAAGGTTACATGCAAAGAATATATGGTTAAGATCAGCGGGATCAGCTCCACAAGTACATGCAGAACTGGCCACGCGATTTAGTAATTTGAGGTGTTCCGGTGTACATACGTGACCCAATCTCATTCGAATTAACATACTAGTTGCAGGTTTTGGCAGAGAGATTTTAGCAAACCAAGGTTTGGCAGGAATTGATTTTTGAATGCTTCGATAATGTAACGCAGCAGCACCTGCACCAGATGTCCATAAATTCCTCCATTCCTTTCGTAGGTATAATTTAGGCAGTGCCAACAGGTCTTCAGACACATTCTTAAACGGAAACATGTCCCCACAACTAATGGCATCTCGAGCTAAATCATCCACCCTTTCATTACCTTTAATCCCTCTGTGTCCAGGGATCCAGGCAATGGAAACCGAATACCCTTTAATGTGACATTTTAACAATAGGCTACGGATTTGATAAATAATTGGGTTATTAGATTTAGATTTGAAAGGAAATTTACATATTGCCTGTAGTGAACTTAGGGAATCTGAGAAAATAATTGTTTTTTTGAGATGCATTATAATGATGAACTCTATTGCTTTCAGGATTCCAAAGCACTCACCACTGTACACAGAGGATTCTGGTGGCAACTTTATTTTTTGGTAAATATTAGATTGGGTGTGGAGAACACCAACGCCAACACAACCATTCTCTGACGTCTTAGAAGCATCTGTGTACATATGATGAGCACCCAGGCCATCTGTTCCAATGAATCCCAGGAATTGTTGATTTTGTTCAACATCATTCTTGGAGACTCCAATATCGAGGAGAACTGGAGGAATAAGTGTCAGAGAATCATATTCATATTGGAAAATGGGAAGTGTTGAAGAGCTAACAGTGGGAGCTGATATAGATTTAAGTTTTTGAAAGCTTTTTACTAAACAAGGAGGACTTTTGTGTTTCCAATAGTTGGAAGTAGTTATTTGAAGCACAAGGTTAGACAGGATAATCCAGAGTTGGTGATTAGAGAATTGGGAACAACGGAAAATAAATCTATCACTAAGATATTGGCGTCGTAAATGAAGTGGAGGCTCAACACACTCAACTTGCATGGCATTGATAGGGCTTGAATTCATGGCCCCACAAATCAATCTGAGTGCTTTGGATTGAATACGATCTAGTTTTTGGAAGCCAGCTACATATCCTGGCTCTAACAAAAATGTCCCATAATCTAAAATACTTCTTATCAAGGCATTATACATGAGTTTCATGCAAAAAGGATGTGAACCCCACCAAACTCCTGAAACGCACCTGAGGATATTAATATTTTTTTCACATTTAGAAACTATGTAATCACAATGTGGAAGACCCGTTAATTTATTATCTAAAATAACACCTAGGAATTTGGTTTTATCTTTAATGGAAATGGAGCAGTTATTAAATTGCACATTGATCGGAGGAGGAAACATTTTTCTAGTAAACAAAACTACAACACTTTTATGCACTGAAAGTTCCAGACCATTTGAATCTAACCATAACTTCAATAAGCCCAAAGAAGAAGTGACTGATCTACTGGCTTGTTCAATAGAAAGGTTTGGCGAATATAATAATAAATCATCAGCATATTGCAAGACTCTAACCGTGTCATTTAAGGATGATTCTAAATCAAATGTGTAGATATTATATAGCAAAGGACTTAATACGGATCCTTGGGGAAGACCTCTCCACACTAAACGGGAAATCCTATTGTTGTCATCTATGAGAAGGCTAATGGACCTTTCTGATAAAAGGTTTATTATGAAATTGGTTAACATTACTGGTATAGCTAATTTGTGAAGTTTTGCTTGTAACACTGAGACTAAGACATTATCATAAGCGGCGCTTATGTCAAGAAAAGCAGCTACTATAGACTCATTTCTAGAAAATGACAATCGAATATCTGAAATTAATATACCCAAGCTATCATAAGTAGACCTACCTTTTCGGAAGCCAAATTGACTATGAGAAAGTAATTGGTTTTTTTCTACAAAATATTCTAGTCTGTTTTTAACTAAATGTTCTGCTACTTTAACAAATACTGAGGAAAGGGCAATTGGACGATAAGAAGAAACATCTGACACTGGTTTGAACGGCTTTAAAATAGGAATAACTATTTGAGATCTCCAAGAATCAGGAATTTTACCAGACTGGATAACAGAATTTATTATATTTAGATAATAAGAAAGAATACCATCACTAGCATTTGCTAAAAAGGAATAAGGAACTCCATCTTCCCCAGGTGAAGTATCTTTTAAACCACTTAATACAGCTTTTAACTCCTCCATTTTAAAAGGCTCATTTAAAGTATTATAATAGCATGAGTCAAATGTAAAGGCAGCAGGGTGAAATACATATTCTTCGGGGACGGAAGGAGGTGCTAATCTATCCATAAACTGTGTAGCAAGGTTAGGAGGAAGGATCTGTCTAGAGGACTCATTGAAAGCATGTCTAAATCTTTTAATATTATTCCATACTATGGATGGTTTTACGCTAGGACTAAGAGACAAACAAAATCGCTTCCAGCCTTCGAACTTTTTCTTTCGCAACAATTTTTTTGTCTCACGAGCAACTTGCATGAATGTCTCAAAATTTTCATTTGTCATAAAATGACAATATTTTCTTTCAGCCTCCTTACGGTTTCTGATAGCTTGTGTGCAATCATCATCCCACCAAGGCGGAGAAGGTATTTTACCTGATGCACTGTTTTTAACCGGAAAAATTTCATCAGCTGCTTCAGTCATTATCTGAGCTAATGCAACTGAACAACTAACTACATTACTATCATCTATGGACGGTAAACACAACAATTTCTCCTCTACACGGGTTTTGAAAAGTTTCCAATCAACATTACTTAAATTATACTTAAGCCTAGGGCTAGGTTTCGGAGATGGCGGAATAGAAGATGGAAATGTAATAATGATAGGGTAGTGATCACTCCCATATGTTGATTCCAGAGTATGCCAAGTGAGAGAAGCCGCAAGATCAACTGAACAAATTGATAAATCAATAGCGCTAATTGACTCTGTTGGAGCTGTTCGACGGGTTGGAGAACCGTTGTTTAAAACACAAAGATTGTGTTGGTCTATGATATGAATGAGGCGATCTCCATTATAATTAGACGATGAACTACCCCAAACCTGGTGATGTGAGTTAAAATCTCCTAAAATTAAAACGGGCCTAGGAAGAGAAGAAATTATTTGTTCAAGCTCAACAAAAATAGATGATGAGGGATGAGGAATATATACAGAAATAATACAGATGTTATTTACAATGGCAGCAACAATTGAAAAATCATCGCTATGGGATGGAAGATGAAAAGGTGAAAATGATATGGAATTCCTGACAAGTAGAGCTACTCCGCCCCATCCGCCAGGAGTGCCAGGTCGCGAAGGACGGTCCTCTCTGAGACATGAATATCCCGTGACTCTAAGAAGAGCCCCAGGCTTGAGCCATGTCTCAGAGAGGGCAAAAACAAATGGTTGAAATTTGTTTAATAAATGAATTAAATCTTGTTTTTTATTTATTACACTTCTGCAGTTCCACTGTATAATTTTGGCCATTATTTTTAATAGTTGAGACAAGTTCTTCAAGCATGGGGGCAACGTGGGACGGTATTCTTACATTAGGCTGAGATAAATGATCAATTAACGCTTGTATTTCCTCAGCTACTGAAACATTATCTTTAGGAGACTCTTGCTGTAGTGCACAGCCATTTTGAGGAGATGGAATGATATATTCTTTAACTAAAGCATTGTGAGCTGCTGCATCATACCCTGTTGTTATAAGTTTTTTAACTGTACGTGGTTTCAAAAAAGTTGTCTTTTTATAACTGTGTGACTGCATGATTGTACCCGGGGCTGGATTATTGACACTGCGATGTACATTTGGCTGAGACTGTGGCTGTTGGGGTGATTGTGTCAGAAGGACATCGGCAAATGATTTTGAAGCAGCTGGATGTAATTTAACAGCCTCACCATAAGAAATACAATTGTTAGCCATAGTTACTTTAATATCCTTCTGTCTCTTGTGTTCCGGGCAAGCCCTGTTCGTGGCGAAATGGAAACCATTGCAAAGGCAGCAAACGGCATCGTCCTCCTCCACTGAACAGGTATGACCGGAATGCAATTGACCACACTTAAAGCACTTGGGTTTAGATCTGCAATTAGTTTTCGTATGACCAAATTTAGTACAGTTGAAGCACTGGATTGTGGGAAAGATATACAGTTCGACAGGCAGTGAGTTGTAGCATGAGAATACCCGTTTTGGTAAAACTTGACCATCAAAAGTTAGGACAACTGTCTCAGAGGGTTGCCACGAAACGGCACCATTAACTGTAACTCTATGATTCAAACGCCGAACTTTAAGCACTTTTCCACACCCAGTGGGCACGGAAATGTTGGACACTATTTCCTCCTCGGACCACTGTGATGGAATACCACGGACTAGGCCCATGCGCGTTACTGTAAATGATGGTATGTATGCTGTTAAATTTTCGTTGTCAAGTTGAGGATTGGTTACAAACAAATTAGCATCGATATGATTTGCAAAAGCCATGGAAATTCTTGTCCTACCAATACGTTTCACGCTGCCATTTATAATATTTTTGAAGCCGTTTTTTACTAAGAACCTACCAAAAGACACCGGGTGCAGAGACGAGTTTGGATCAGTTTGTTTTAATTGAACATGCACCGTAAACGGTGCAACATCAGCTGTTGAAAATAAATTTCTGCCAACTTTTGTTGTTTGAATATCAGAAACTACTTTATTTGTGTCAGTATTTGTTATAGAATGAGCTTGGGTCTTTTGTACAATTTCACACTCGCAAACATATTCCCCACCAGCATTTCGCTTTCTCTTTTTGTTACAATCTTTACACCTCTTATTTTTATATACTTTTCTTTTTAAATCATTTTTATTATTTACAGATGTATCAGTATCCATGCTAGACTCTATTTCAATATTTATACCAACCTGGAGGTTTTCTCCTCCAGGGTCGGGAGGATCATCCTCCCCCATTGTAAAGAATTACAAAAGACTTACCTAATATGAGTGAATGTCACAATATATACAGAAAACAAAAATATTTACATGTAATACTATCTAAAATATATACAAATTACCAATTCCTTGATCTTAAATTGAATTAAATGTACGAGAAACCAAAACACACAACCGCCACGTTTCACGTTTCCCGCGCTTTCCATATGCAATTTGACAGTGACAGATTAACATACTCTTCTACACTATTTGAGTCGACTGTTTCGGGCTTTGACTTTTTTTATGAAAAAAGGTGTCGTTTTTTCTGAGTTTACAGTTATAGAGATAGTCGTACCGTACAGTGGAATAAATTGTTATACAAAAAATAAAATAACAATCAGGTACCGTAAGTACATACAGTGAATATTTATGAAATTAAGTTGGTCATATCTTAAATAGCTCTCGGCAAAAAATTAAAAAAATACCGAACTGTCATTAATGTCATTATCTCGCTTACAGTTTACAGAGGTTATGGAATATTACTGATATTATCGAGACATGTTATGGACACCACTCAATAAATTAGTACAATTTCAGTCGTTATTTGTTCGTCACTCACAAAATCGTAGTTTTAGCGTGTCTAAGTCAAAATGTCAGTGGAAAAATTCTGTGTTTGGTGCCCATAAAGCTAACCCAATGTCATCCTATAAATTAAGATTTATTTTACGCGAATTTCCCGTAACGAGGCTGTGGAATGCCTGCTTCAGAACACAGGTAACACCCTTATCAACCCCAGTACGCAAACTGTCTTGTTCAAAAATCCTACTGAACTTTATTTGGATGCCTCTTTAATGTGTGTATTTGGACTGTTATGTGATCAAGTATTTTCGTACTATATTTATGTGGACGACTGAAGGCGTGACATCTTCATTACTATGTTAATTTGATTGCGATGCTGTTGTAGACTTATAATTTATATCAATTTAAAATTGTTGCAAACCTCAATTTTTACTTAAATCATATTATACTCTGTATTTTTAGGTATTTAAATAAAAGTAAACAAAATATACCCTCAAATGGCTCCTTGCCAGTTGAGTGTAGATGAAAACATTACATGATCAAATAATGTAGTTTAAAGTCAGGTTGTTTAGTGACTGATTCAAGCAGTTTTGTATTTGGGTGGTTAACCAGTAAATGGTTATAATATAGGTACTCGAAAATGTTAATTAGGGTAAAGCCGACTCTGTTAACCATGTTTAAAAAAAAAGTGCATATTGTTTGTTTACTTTTATTTAAATACCTAAAGATACAGATTTGTAGTATCATACTGCTTGGTTTAATTACATTGAAAAATCCTTCTTAGGTATTAAGGATTTGTTAGCAACATAACGTAATATTACTTCTTACTTATCTGAGTCTAATTAGATCTTATTATTCCATTTATCAGACACTGTTGTTTGTCAATATTACACACAAAATAGCAAGTGAGAGGTTCACGGGCCGCCTGTTGCCGACCGCTGTGCTATAGGATAAAGGTAAAACTAGGATACATAATCATTTAATTTTATAATTTCAGCTACTAAGCTCTGTAGTGAGGCGATGCCGCCGTGACCATGTGCGGGTGTGGGTGTGCCTGCGGCAAACTTTGCTCCGTCCCCACCGGACCCTGGCCTTTACTGTAGCTGCCTACAACCAAGATGATGATGATGATGAAGACGGGGCACCCTGCAGCCAGGACATCACTGATGAGGACCTCGAGGTACATAGATAATTTTTTTTATTCATTGTATTTTATTCGGTTTTTATGGCGATTATTCATGGTGGCCAAAAAATAAGTGCATTCCTGTTGCCAGGGAGGTTTTGGAATTACATATACTGAGTAACTTTCTCTATGGGATCAACCCCGAAATCGCAAAAACCTACACTACACCTTATAAAACAAAGTCTTACGCCGTGTCTGTACTTTGTATGTTGTATCTTCGCGATAAACTCAAAAACTACTGAACGGATTTTCATGCGGGTTTCACCTTACAATAGAGTGATTTTTGAGGAAGGTTTAGGTGTATAATTTGCTAAGTTGCTAGTTGCTGCTGCCCGGTCGCTAGTTCATAATAAGTCACTTTTTTTGGTATTTAGAACAGCTTTACTCTAGTTACACTAATTAGAAGGCTTCATTTAAAAATCTTACTCTAATATAGCAGACAGTTGCTGTGACCGAAAATGGTCAGAAGATTATCATCACATTTATAATTTTCTTTTTTTTTATTATAGGACAATTTTACACAGATCAACCTAGTCCCACAGTAAGCTCAATAAGGCTTGTCTTGTGGGTACTAGACGACGATATATATAATGTACACATATATATATATATATAAATGCTTATATACCTACATAGAAAACATCCATAACTCAGGAACAAATATTTCTGATAAACAAATAAGTGCCCTTGCCCCTTACCAGGATTCGAACCCGGGACGTCCTGCTTCGTAGGCAGGGTCACAACCGACTAGGCTAGGAGGGCGTCACATTTATAAATATAATCATTTGCAGGGACTGGTCCACGACTTCGAGTCGGTGGATGAGCTGTCCCGGACGACACTGTTCTGCCCCGGCTGTCAGCGGCGGCTCGTCATCGATAAGAAGCAGCCAGGCGTACTCTACTGCACGTAAGTATTTTGAGAGGCTGTTAACAACCAATTTCGTTGAAATTGATATTACATATTAAATTTAATATCAGGGAGACCGAGCTTTGCCCGAAAAACGTATAGAAACTCAAAAATTCGCGTTTACCCAGAGATAAGACCTAGCTAGATCGATTTTTCTGCCCCGAAAACCCCTATTTAGCAAATTTCATCGAAATCGTTAGAGATGTTTCCGAGATCCCCGACATACAAGAAATGCTCGTTTAAAGGTATAACTAGATTAACTGAACATCAAATGGTGGCCACATTTTTCCGTTTAGGATCACTTTAGGTAAGTAGGTATCAACCTAAAGCAAAAAATAAGAAAAATAAAACTATGTCAGAAAGACCAAAAGTTAGGGAATCAGTAGGACAACAATAATAATATAAAATTAATTGGTAATATACATAAAGTAAAAGGGCGCTGGACGGTCAATGCAGTCTTAAAGTCTCACCCCCTTATACATAAAAATTTACGGGCCTGATAGTTAAATTATGTTTTATACCTTTCTTACAAAATACATATGTCAAGACGTAAACACAAACGATTATTAGCTAATTCAGACCAGTAACGCGTTTATGAATAACACCATTACAGTAAATAATAATAATAAAGCCATTTATTCCATATTTTTCATAAAGTTATACATTTTTACAGTTTTTGTTAGTAAGTTGAAGTAAAAAAAGAATAGAAAATAGGTAATTAGTGTGTTAGTTCTTAATGTTTAATAAAATATGGACCCCGTGGAGGCCTTTGCCATTACAGTACAGTTACATAACATTTTTGCAGATGATAATGGGATTGGCCGGTCGAAGCATTTAGATGGCGCCATCATAGCTTGCCCTGTCAGTCCCTAGAATTGTGTCCAATTTTGTTTTATTTTTAATGCCCTGAATGGCCAGCCCTTTAAGGCAAATCTCATAGAAAAAGGGGCAAGCTATGATGGTGCCATCTATGCAAACCTTTGACAGTTGCCAACCCCATTCGGAAACCTCTGTAACCTGTCAACGGACGATTGTCCCGTCCAAATTAACGAGATCTTACTGTACAAACAGCGACACTCCTAACTGTACTTCGGTGGACCTTATTACAATAGGCATAAGCTCCACAGTTAGCAGTGTGGGTGATGGTATAATAAATATTATAAATATTTCAGCTGTTCCAACACACTGCCTCCGCCCCTATCCGAGGACGGCTGGGTGCCTTACATGGAGGCTGATGACGTCATCATCTGGCGGAAAGAGTACAAGCCAGGGGGACTCTTCGCATACAAAGGTACTGTCGTCCGTACATTCTTTAACTTTCAGTCCAGCTGTCAATCTGTCCGTCCGTCCGTCCGTCCGTATGGCACAGCTATTTTAATTAAAAAAAAATTACAATTGTCGAAAATTACAATTTTGAACATACATGTGTATTTTGTGAGCCGCTACTTAGTTTAGAAATTAAAACTAAAAAAGTATTTGTAGGTGAGCAATACAAATACATGTATCTAAACGCAAAAAAAAAACTGTCTAACGGCCCGATTCGAACTTTAAGATACGTCAATTAATAGATCTAGAACTTAATAGTCAAACAAAAACGTCACTTTTGACACACATATCTAATCCATATCGTTTCTAGATCTGTTCATTGACGTATCTTAAAGTTCCAATCGGGCAGTAAATCAAGGTGTAGTGCATTATTGTTTTCCATCGTATTTTCACGGAAACGTACGAACGTGTCGTGTCGTTCAGTCAGTCTCGGTACAAAAAGTAGTGCCATTGACTGAACTAGCATGACAAATACGAAGTTTTCCGAGAAAATACGATGGAAAACAATTATGCTCTACGTCTGTACTATTAATCGTGCTCCTATGTTATTGTTATCTTACCTATAAGTGCCTTACACTGATTGACACTGAGCGGCTGTGATTAGGTAACACACTAGATAAGATTATCAACATACAGTGTTAGCGTGTCAAGGGCGCGCGCATTTAAAAATCGCATGTCTAGAGTCCGTCTAAGCTAATTCTGCACGGACTTTTACGTAAACAAGGAATTGCCATTACAAACGTCATGTCATAACTAGTAACTAGTAATTGTAGCCCTGCCTATGAGAAGGTGGTTACCAGTTCCCGGGGTCGAACCCCGTGTTAGGGCATTTGTTTGTGCGTTTGTCACAGATATATGTTCCTGAGTTAGGGATGTTTTATAAATTTTTACCCCCTTTTTCATAAATTTTTATGGGCCTGATTTAGTTAAATTATGTTATATCCCTTTCTTACAAATACACAAGTCAAAAAGACAGATAAGGACAAACGATTATTAGCTAATTGAGGTTTGTACCCCGTTTATCAATAAGGGGGTTATTATATACACGATGATTTTTAATCGGTGATCAGGAACCAATTTTTTTTATTCAGTTATCGATGGCGATCACATTTTACTATGAAACCAACTGCGAAATCACGAAAAAAAAAATTAACTCTCATAGAAAATATCAACATCGGACCAGCCCTACTGTATGAAACAGGCTAATTTTTTTTTTGTGAATTCGAGGTTGGTTCTATAGTTAAATGTGATCGCCATCGATGACTGAATTAGAAAAATTGGTTCCTGATCACCGATTACATTTCTTGGTGTATACCCACAATACAAGTGTTATTCAGCTTACTGTTCCACTAGGTTGAATTGTGTAAGATTGTACCATCTTCTTCTTCCTCGCGTTATCCCGGCATTTTGCCACGGCTCATGGGAGCCTGGGGTCCGCTTAACAACTAATCCCAGGAAGAGACGTAAGCACTAGTTTTTAACGAAGCGACTGCCATCTGACCTTCCAACCCAGGGAAAACTAGGCCTTATTGGGAATAGTCCGGTTTCCTCACGATGTTTTCCATCACCGTAAAGCAACTGGTAATATCAAATGATATTTTGTATATAAGTTCCTAAAACCTCATTGGTACGAGCCGGGGTTTGAACCCGCGACCTCCGAATTGAAAGTCGCACGCTCTTACCGCCAGGCCACCAGCGCTGTGTAAATTGTCCCTTAATATTTATTTATTTAAAAGAAGTTCATGTCACCTTTTTTGTAAATATCGTTTTTATCCTTACAGTATATGGGCGCTACAAAGACCTAACAGCGAGGGATTTCGCGATGATCCAAGTGGACGGCGCGTACCGGCGCTCGTGGGACGACGCGGTCGCCGCCCTGTCCATCGTGGAGCCCGAGGCCAACGGGGTGCGGTCCCAGACCGTGATACATTGGGAAGTTCTCTGGCCAGTGAGTAAACCTTGTTGTCCTAAGGCACCCCAAATGTGCCACGCTTTTCTCTCTTTAGCGACCTTTCTGGCCTCGCTCCAGTTCAGCCCTTAGAGCATTTAGTAACTGGAGACGCCTTGGCTGTCATTTTTGTACGAAACAGTCTGCCGATTTTTGCGGGGGAGGGGACGTCAAATGTATTGCTAGTTCTACGTGATTTGTACGTAACGTACAAATAGCCATGTTAGTCCATACAAAAGTTTGCGCAATTGTGCAAGGTTTTCGGCAGAGGGGTAAACTCTTAAACGCGACTTCTGTTATTAAATGCTCTAAGGTTCAGGTCGGCCGCTCGTAGTTCACTTAGTAAGTAATAATGTTTCCAAAGTCGTCCGTTTAACTATACTCAACCTGCAAATTAAAAAAATGCTACTCATGTCAAATTGTTTAAGAAACATTAAATACGTATATGGTATACACTTCGAGCAACACCGGCTTACGACACGTCGGAAGGGAGGAGCCCAAGCGATATCTTACCGTACAAATCGTTCTGCCATTTTATGCGGGGGGAAACGTGCACACAGTCGCACTTCTCACTCACTACATACAAAATCCAGTCTGTAATGACGACACAAATACATAGAAAATGACACACGTTAAAGACAGATCTTGCACACCTTAATCTCTTTATTGTGTACGGATGAGTCACAACACGCACAGCGCTAGTTGTGTGCATGCACAGTTGATCTTGTACCTCGGCAGAGGGGAAATAGTGCGGATGCCGACTACCTTCCGTGTTGCTCGAAGGGTATATATGTTTTTGAAATAAATCGTATCTTTAATCAGAAAAAAAGGCTGACACTTAAAAGTATTTTATATAGAACCTAAAACATCTTATTTTACCTTTATTAACATAACATTTATCTACCCCAGAGGCTATTCGCGAACCGCGACTACGTCTACCTCCGCCGGCACAAAGAGTTCAACGTGAAAAGCAAATGCCTCGCCCACAAGGACGCCATCTTCGCGACGCCCGAGCTGGAGCCCTGCGCGCCGCCGCCGCCGGAGCGCCCGAGCGTGCACTCGCGGGCGAAACTTAAGGCGCAGCAGATGGAGCGGACTGAGAGGAAGTTAGGAAGCGAAAGCAGAGAAGAGAAGGTCAATAAGGTTAGTGCTTTGTTAACTAGAGAGCCCCGGCACAATAGTTATTTTCTCAAAAATGGACGGCAAAGTCGACTTTGCCGTTTAAAAAATAGGTCGCGAAGCGCGTAGTTTATGGTCAGTCAAAAATTAAAAAGTTAAAAACATTGCAGTCTCGATTTCGGGACTGCAATGTTGCATACAAATTCCATTATTTGTCGCGTTCCAAACTTTTTAAAAATTGAAATGGTCATATCAAATGAAGGCACAGGCCCATTAAACAGCCAAACAGATGATTAGTACCGCGACTATTTAGCTGTCTCAAATAGGTTGGCGTATTTTCGGCAGAAAAATACACTTCTATTTTTTTATTAAAAAAATAAAAAGGCGGCAAAGCTAATTTTTTCAATTGTTTCTACTTTTTTCTGTAAAAATATATACGTAAGAACGTTGCTTTTGAAAAATATTTCTATGATATTTATATTTCTTGCACCATTTTTGAGAAAAGCACTATATATGACTCGGCTGGAAGGCTACTTGCTGGCTTCGGATTCAATTAAACGGACTCCCAAGGTCGTCCGTTTAAAACGAATCCTCAGCCTGCAAGTAGCTACTTCCGAGCCTCGACAATAATGTACTATTGTTTTACAAGGGGCAAAGTTGTTGTTTAACCACGCGTGCTAATATTGATACCCGAGCAAGCGAAAGATTCCAAAATTGAACGAAAAATGGAATCTTGAGCGTTGCGGCGGTTTCAAAGCACGAGGGTTAAACATAATTAGCCCCCGAGTGAAACACAAAGTTTTTCACCATACCAATCCGAAGCAAATATTAAATAAATAAATAAATAAATAAATATTAGGGGACATCTTACACAGATCAAACCTAGCCCCAAACTAAGCAAAGCTTGTACTATGGGTACTAGGCGACGATATACATACTTGTATAGATAAATACATACTTATATACATAGAAAACAACCATGACTCAGGAACAAATATTAGTGTTCATCACACAAATAAATGCCCTTACTGGGATTCGAACCCAGGACCATCGGTTTAGCAGACAGGGTCACTATCCACTAGGCCAGACCGGTCGTCAATGTAGCAAATGTAAAATATCAAACAAAATCAAACCAAATCAAATCCAAATGAATGTTATTAAATATTTATCATCTAAAATCATCATTTAAAAGTTAGTTCAACCAGCAAACATAATAAAACAACAACAAATTTGCATTTGTTTACTTTGCCTCTCATGTGAATAAAATGCAACTTTGCTATCAGTTTTTGAAGTGCAAAGTAAGCCCTTCCGAGCTGGTGTGGTGAAAATTATAAAATAGTTCTCGAGAACATATTCTTATTTCTCAAAGAAAATGCAACCTACCGTTTTGATATACTTGGTCAAGCAAATCTTGTCAGTAGCAAAAAGCGGCAAATTTGAAAAATCGCGCGTTAGCAACACTTTACGAATAATTCCAAAATCGCGTGTCATCTGTGTTTTTTCTGTGCAATGTGGATCGTGAATGACAGCCATCTTGTTTGTTTACATTCTGAATCGTTGCTATTTGAAGAGAAATTTCTGCTGTCACCATTAAATACAAGTCAAGGTGCCTACAATGTACAATCATGCTCGTTGATTGTAAATATTTGTAAAGTTTGAGGTTATGATAATCACATGTTTTGGTTCGATGTACATTACATAAAATATATATACATTGCCCTACTTCACTTTCTTGTACATAGTTACTGACATATTTTGCTTGACAGACTATAATATAAATAATAATAATTCAGCCTATATACGTCCTCCCACCGTCCGCACAGGCCTCCTCTCATGCGCGAGAGGGCTTGAGCTATAGTCCCCACGCTAGCCCAATGCGGATTGGAGACTTCACATACACCTTTGAATTTCTTCGCAGATGTATGCAGGTTTCCTCACGATGTTTTCCTTCACCGAAAAGCTAGTGGTATATACTAAATTATATTTCGTACATAAGTTCCGAAAAACTCATTGGTACGAGCCAGGATTTGAACCCGCGACCTCCGGATTGAAAGTCGGGCGTCATATCCATTCTACCTACACAAAATTCAATCGAGTGACCTTCAACGCGCCGCACCGCGCGCACCGGCACCACGGCTAGGGTTGACGACGCTTCTTTTAAATACTTAGGTGTCAAATATTTTAGATTTTTTGATTATTGTATAAATTCCGTACACGGCGGGAAGAAGTTAATAAACGGCGAGAAAAAAATTAGAGAAATTTGAACTTTAAGTATGTCATTTTATTTTAAGTTAAAATTTCTTCAATAAAATATCTCGAGTTATCAACTTCTTACCGCCGCGTACGGAATTAGAAGCGAAAAACAGATTTCATATAAGTTTTTAAATGCTAGGAGCATCTTATAACAATTACAAAATAAAAAACAAATCAAACGTAGGGGCTTAGCTATGGTTGATATACAACAAATTGTGACAAAATATTTTCAATCATGTTAATATCCAGAGAGGAAATTGAGGACTACGTTTGTATGAAAAGGCGATTTCGCGCGAGTCCTCCACTTTCATCTTAAAAAAATGTCTGTGTTAAAAATATCATAGTGTATTGAAGACATGTTTTTTCAGGTGTACGTGATATTGAGCCGCTCCTGCTCTCACCCCGACGCCCCGGAGACTAAACACGCCATCAGGGTCCAAGAATACTGGAGCCACATGGTGGTACGGACCATCGACGGACCCGACACTGTGAGTAAATAAATAAATAATTAAATAAATATTATAGGACATTATTACACAAATTGACAAAGTCCCACAGTGAGCTCAATAAGGCTTGTGTTGTGGGTACTTAGACAACGATATATATTAAATATACATGTTTATAAATACTTAAATACATAGAAACACCCATGACTCAGGAACAAATTTCTGTGTTAATCAGACAAATAAATGCCCTTTACCGGGATTCGAACCCAGGACCATCGGCTTCACAGGCAGGCTACCCACAAAGACATATGTAACTCCGTATAAGATGAATAAAGTCTAAGGAAAAAACGTGCCTCGGAAGTCAAGAAAAAGTCATTCTCGGACAGATGGCGCATACACCTTTGGCCTATCCTCGGCTAGATGGCGGTGACGACACCGTTTCATATTTAACAATTTTAACACATAGGTATCAGTGAATGAACATGGGTCAAAATGATATAAAAATAATAAAATCATTTATCCAAATATATAAATTTTTTGATAGTTTTATACGTTTTCATTTTGAGTTTTGGTCGTGTGTCGATAGATGGCAGTAAATTTACTGTGACTACAAAATTTACTATGACAGGACCCCTCTATACTATCTATTCTCATTGCTACCCACTAGTACTTACTACCTATATAAAACTACTCTCTAGTCTAGTAGTAGTAGTAGTCTGTAGTACTTCTGCATAAAAGGTTCCCTACGTTACTCAAGGTTGGGCTAGGGTTTCTTTTTGGCCCAGTGGTTGACTGGTAGAGAATGCCTTAAGGCATTATGTCACAGAATAAATAATAGTACTACCGTACAGAGGTACAGAAAGGAAACTTCCTACAAAACCGAAGTTTGACAGCGGTTCAGGGTCGAATAATGCTGTCCCTTCTAATATATGGCACTATCCCTTTCGGCTATTTAGGGTTGTCAAAATTCAAGCCATTATCTTATCTGTGGTCGTGCACGCATATGGTAGTCAAGTTGTGTCAACCCTAATAATAAGGTATTATACTGTATTTAAAATAAATTATTTTACACCAAGCATGAAATAAAGCACCAGATGATTATTAGAAAAACACAGATAGGAGTTATTTTTAAACACAAGTTCTATTTAATAAATCGGATAGAAATATAAAAAGTAGGCGAGTTGACCGTGACGTCACGATGTAATGTTTCATATAAATTCCATATTAGCAAATCGTTTTGATAGTTCTAAAAAAGTAACTGATTTGAGGAAAATACCCTATTGCTCAGCAATGCTGAGCCGAACGGAGCCGAGTTTGTCCGAAGTCAGGAGTAAACAATAATACAATTTTTGATATGTATATACAGGCGGGTATGGAGTTCGTGCTTACGTACTACGACGAGCCGTCAGTGGGCGGTTTACCGTCCGGGGTCTCCGCCTGGGCCACGGGCCGCGCGGCTCCGTCCTACCTCGCGCGGATGCACCGCGCCGCGCTGCACTACCGCAAGTGGCGCGCTATGCACACGGTATGTAGCAGCAGCTGACATAGACGAGACGTCAGTGGGCGGGCTGCCGTTCGGGGTCTCCGCCTGGGCCACGGGCCGCGCGGCTCCGTCCTACCTCGCGCGGATGCACCGCGCCGCGCTGCACTACCGCAAGTGGCGCGCTATGCACACGGTATGTAGCAGCAGCTGACATAGACGAGACGTCAGTGGGCGGGCTGCCGTTCGGGGTCTCCGCCTGGGCCACGGGCCGCGCGGCTCCGTCCTACCTCGCGCGGATGCACCGCGCCGCGCTGCACTACCGCAAGTGGCGCGCTATGCACACGGTATGTAGCAGCAGCTGACATAGACGAGACGTCAGTGGGCGGGCTGCCGTTCGGGGTCTCCGCCTGGGCCACGGGCCGCGCGGCTCCGTCCTACCTCGCGCGGATGCACCGCGCCGCGCTGCACTACCGCAAGTGGCGCGCTATGCACACGGTATGTAGCAGCAGCTGACATAGACGAGACGTCAGTGGGCGGGCTGCCGTTCGGGGTCTCCGCCTGGGCCACGGGCCGCGCGGCTGTGTCCTACCTCGCGCGGATGCACCGCGCCGCACTGCACTACCGCAAGTGGTGCGACATGCACACGGTATGTAGCAGCTGACATAGACGAGACGTCAGTAGATGGTCTACCGACAGGCGTGCCGGCCTGGTCTACCGGCCGCGCAGCAAAAAAAATGTTAAACATAAATACAATAAATAAGTGATCTACTAGAGCTCAGAACCGGTTTTTTTGAAAACCTCAAATTAGCGATAATTTTTAATTGTTTTATGCTCTTTACGTACGACTGAATCATGTATATAGGTAACAACTTTATTATTAGATTGTCCCATTAAAAATGATATAATAAACCAAAGAGCGAAAAAGAATGTTACTTTTTTTATGAAGAAAAAACCGGTTCCGAGCCTTGTGATCTACAGATTGTTTACTTAACTTTTACAAACACAACACAAACAATCAATCACTCATTTTATCCCCGACTTTATATCAGTTTCGCTCGGCGAATTTTTCTCTGATGGAGAACCATATACAGCATTGTTGTACAATCCACAATATTTTAAGTACTGAATTAAACTTTCACGATATTTACACATTATTAAATTGTACAACGGGACTTAATCGCGTATTTAAGTTATAAGATTTACCTCCGACGTTTCGAGGACGGCGTTGTCCCCGTGGATCTTAAAAACTTAAATACGCGATTAAAAAGTCCCGTTGTACAATTTAATAATATTTTAAGTATCTATAATTTGACATACTATAGTTCGTTTTTTTTAGCATTAGAAAGAGACTACGCGATCTTTTAACTGAAAAACTCTTTTTAAAAATCAGTATCTATTACTTATGAAAGAAAAAAAATGTCAATAATCGTATATGATTCATAATTGTTACATATTTGCCGTGAATTATTTTTCAAAAGTGTTTTTCAATAAAAAGAAACATCAAGATTGTTTACCTTTTTACTAATGCTAAAAAAACGAAAAAGTGGTAAGCCGTGATGGTGGCCGAGTGGATTTGACGCCCGACTTTCAATCCGGAGGTCGCGGGTTCAAATCCTGGCTCGTACCAATGAGTTTTTCGGAACTTATGTACGAAATATCATTTGATATTTACCACTAGCTTTTCGGTGAAGGAAAACATCGTGAGGAAACCTGCATACATCTGCGAAGAAATTGAAAGGTGTATGTGAAGTCCCCAATCCGCATTGGGCTAGCGTGGGGACTATAGCCCACGCCCTCTCGCGCATGAGTGGAGGCCTGTGCCCAGCAGTGGGATGTATAGGCTGAATTATTATTATTTATTATTAAAAAAACGAATTATATCCCAGGATCCGCCCGACTTCGAGCCGTTCGACGCGGAGCAACCCACGCCTCGCCCCGTGGGCCACAAGCCGCGCGCGCCGCACATACCACGCATTGTCAACGAGCTAGAACTGGAGGCTAGTATTATATACGCATCAAAGAGGATTTGAAGTAGAGAGTTACTGTCATGGTAAATTATGTAGCTACAGTTCATGTACTGCCATCTTTCGACATAAGATTAACACTGTTTGAACGCCATTTGACTTTGATCCTTATTCTTTAATTGATATGTGTTATCTTTTTAAATATTAAGCATAGGCTGAAGGTTGTGGCGCCATCGCTCGAAAACACTGAACCATACCTTTGGCGGCTTTGGCCTATAGTCGAGTAGATGGCGTTAATATTAATATTTAATAAGTTAACACATATCAGTGAAAGAATAAGGATCAAAGTCAAATGGCATTCTAACAGTTTTATGTTCTGTCGAAAGGTCTCTCTAGACTTTATTCTCTTTGATACGTATACTGTAATATCACAGGACAGGAAAAAAAGCGCTAGTGGCCTAGCCTAGCGTGCGTCTTTCAATCCGGAGGTCGCGGGTTCAAACCCCGACTCGTACCAATGAATTATTCGGAACTTATGTACGAAATATAATTTCATATTTACAGTCGCTTTTCGGTGAAGAAAAACATCGTGAGGAAACCGGACTTATCCCAATAGGCCTAGTTTCCTCTGGGTTGGAAGGTCAGATGGCAGTCGCTTTCGTAAAAACTAGTATCACGCCAATTCTCGGGATTAGTTGTCAGGCCATAAAGAAATATAGTAAGACAAGAGTGCTCACTCCATACATCAGTTTTGGTATCAAAACTGATGTATGGAGTGAGCACTCTTGTCTTACTATATTTCTCTATGGTCAGGCGGACCCCAGGCTCCCATGAGCCGTGGCAAAATGCCGGAACAACGCGAGGAAGAAAAAAAAGTAATATCACAGGACCACAGAGAAATAGGTAAGGATAGAATGCTAACTCCATACATCAGTTTTCTTACCAAAACGCGGGTTATTTCGTCGTCGACATCTAGCGTCAAGTAGTGGATTTATCAGTACCGCTACTTGACACCAGATCGCTGGCCCAATATAACAGTGTTCTATGTTACCCTTGAACATTTCAAGATAGTTGAAATTCAACTTAATGTCACTATGACAATGTTCAAATTTCAGTTCGATAAAAGTGAAACATAGAACCCTGTAATATTGGGGCAGCGAGATGTCACCAGTGTCGCGACTGACGAAAAATGTATTGCTAAAACATTTTACAACTAATATTACAAGCAGGAGTTGTAAATAGAGTTCCGGTTAATCCCGGTTAATCCGGTTATAATATTACCTAAAAATTGTTTAGCATTAGACATTTCGTCCGTCGCGACGTCCGAGTATCGTGAAGTTGCAGTACTGATAAATCCACTGCTTGACGCTAGATGTCGACTACGAAAATAACCCGCGTTTTGGTAACAAAACTGATGTATGGAGTTAGCACTCTATACTTACTTATTTCTCTATGCACAGGACTGACACTCGACAAGAGTTGCGAATAGGTAATAGCCACTCGTTGCGAATTTCCTATTTTTCATGGCTCCTCTACACGATGGGCCAACGCCTGCCACTCCAAGGGACGCAGCAATGCGGTAGAATGACATAGCAATATCACTTGCTCCCTCTAACGCATAAATGCGTCCCTTGGAGTGGCCGGCGTTGGCCCATCGTGTAGAGGAGCCATCACACTCGTAGTATGGCAATTAGCCACTTTCAGTGTTTCGCAGCAACGCTATAGTTTGCTGCGACATTAACGCATATTGCTTGTGTCAGCGTAACCTAACGCGTATATATAGGCAGGCATTTAGAAAATATACCATCTTATACTCACACACATAAGGTGTTTCAATACGCACCCCTATCACCTGGAGCCCATTTCTCGAACGATACTAGTCTAATATTATTAGTGTGTTGTCATGACAGCCCATACGATTTGACAGTTCCTGGACTAATAATATTAGTCTAATATCGTTCGAGAAATATAACAACACAATTGTATTATTTGACACTTGTATCGTAATATTCGTAATATACTATTAAATACAGTCAACATCCCTATTCAGACGCGCTATTGTCCGCGTTCTGGTAGTTATGAAGTAATATTTTGTGTGCACAGTCATCGAAGCACGGCCCTGCTCTGGACGAGTTGTACGCGCCGCGGGATCAGAGCACGCAGACAGACGCGCACACACAGGACAGACATCAGGTATAGAACTTAATAGGGAGTATTACTGCAATGTTCTGCCGACAGAGTGCAGCACTAATTTGTTTAGTAAACCATAGAGTAACTTATACATAGGCCTTAAACGGTTTTTCGACAAGTTTTCACTATGACATTGATGCATCAAGACGGTTTGTTTACAGGTGGCCTACCGCGAAAATCGAAATTTCTTTATCTGCCTCACTATCGATCGAATAGGCAAGAGTGATAGAGAGGCAGACAGAACTTTCGATTGTCGTGTTTCACGGTAGGCCATGTGATTGGTCTAGTGACGCCCTCCACGCAGAGTTTTGCGTAATATTCCCTATTAAGTTAGTATGAAACAGGTTTAACCTTTCGGGACACCCCACAGTAGCGTCTCCCGCGCGTCGGAAGCTCCACTTGACCGTCCGACGATAGCATAGTATCCGAAAAAAATATGCTCTTAACCGTCCGCGGGAACCTTACTATCCAAAGGGGTGGAAGAAAGAATTGATTTCAGAGCCATCTAACGGAGTATTTCGGCATTATTTCCTAATTCTCTTGATGGGACAACGTAGCCTAACAAAATAGTTAGCTCTAAAAAAATTTAGATGGCAGTGTAGTTATAATTTTTGTAGAAAGTTGTGAATGCGCTGCGCGGGGCGTACGTCGCTAAAAAAACCCGGACGGTTGACAGGAAAACAGTCTCGGGGGCCGGACGGTTGAGTGGATAAATAGATCCTTTATTAAATGATACCTACATATTATTTTCCATTTTGGTCCAGGTGCACGGCTGTCCAATGCTTTAGGATCTTATTGTACGGATTGACAGTAAACAGCGCCATTCGTTTGCTCAGACCGAAGCTATACAACACCGCATGAATGCATAAAATTCAGGTACTTTTACTTTAGTCCACAACTTACAACTATGGTCCAAATTCGAGTTCCAGCACATAATAAATAATTGACCGAAGCGTAGCGAAGGTCTACGTTTTGACTCGGGCATTTTGCTTTCGTATGTCCGTCCGGATGTTCTCCTCTACAGGTCACAATTCTCAACCGATTCTCGTGAAATTTTGTGACCAGATTCTCTGATTAAATATTTTTTTTATGTCAATCCAGTTTTTGGAAATTTTTAAAAATGGCGGAGTCGTGATACCTCGCGCCTAAACAAATAGTCGTATCGATATCATAAGAGTTTTTTCTTTTTGAGAAATGTTTACATAGTAAATGGCAAAAAATGCAGAAAAATTGTATTGCTGGTTTAGGCGGTATTTAGATATTTAGTTTTTACAGGAGACTGAGTAGCCGAATTTCGTCAGCTTAGCTAAGAACTATCGTGTTGCATTTTGAAAACATTTGCTTTTTTGTCTGCACACAGAAAGTCTGGGTTCGAGCCCCAGTAAGACATAACTTTTCGTATTGTTGTTTGATCAAACCGCTGTGTGGCGCTGTCATCGTGCACGGTCCCAATAAGCTATGCTCGCGAGGTCTACAGCTCACAGAGCTACTAGTAGTACTAGGTACAGAAGACTCACTCTCTAACAAAACGCGTCTGTTACGATCAGGACAGATATGGCCGCTAGGTGGCGACAGCGCCACGCGCGGCTTATGGCTAACCACTAAAATTGGTGTGGAACGGATGTACTTTTAGCTACCTGTAGCAAAGCGACGAAATCGCGGAGTGAGCCACGCCTGGTTCCAGTAAAATATGTATAAGTAGTACCCAAATTCGTCAAGAGATGGCGCCACCTCCGAGATAGAACGCGGTAACGATGTGTCGACGTAGAATCATGACGTCCGAGATGCAAACTATTGATTCACTATGTACACGCCAGCCTAAGCTGCCGGTCGCCTCCACTACGGCCCCCTAAACCTGGTTCCGCTCAAACGGGATCACCAGTGTATAGGGGTCGCGGGTGGATAAAGGCCGGTAGTGATAAAGCTGACCCGTGCACAGTCGTCCACACAATGACGACGGAAGAGCCCCACGAGAATGGGGCTCGAATAGAGAGTCTCCGAAGCAGGAATGCTGAGAGACCCCTCACACCCTCCCAAAAGAGGGTGTCGAAATAAACCAACGGAGCGGATTACGGTCAGCGGCCCGTTTCTCGAACGATATTAGACTAATATGATTAGCCCACGAACTGTCAAATCGTATGCGTTGTCATGACAACACACTAATAATATTAGACTAATATCGTTCGAGAAATGGGCCCCTGGTTATCTGCATTCTACAGCTTCCACCATTAAGAGCCCATCAACGTGCACACTAGCGCCACTGCTAAATAATCGTGATTATTTAAATTTAACGAAAGATATTTAAAAAAAAGGGGCCGCTACGTACTGTATTCTGTATTTAAGTACCTTTTGAATACATGAAACTAGTTTTTATGTTGCTGAATTCGTCGATCTATGAACTCAAAACAAAACCGGCCGTTTTAACTTTGGACGCATAAAGAATACTTACGCGTATGTATGAAGAATACTTTAATAATATTATTCTATGAATTTAATGTTCGACTAAATAACTGTTCTGTATCTTAAATTTTGGTAAACCGCATTTATAAGAAGCAACTTTTCTACATATCGATCGATGATTCTGTGAAATGAAATTAAATGGATAAATTATCCTTAAAACAAAACTATTTTCAATTTTTTTCTGTGAAATGTAACTAATCCGAACTAAAATTGTTTGAATTAAATATTATGTGTAAAGATTATTTTGCAATATTAAATTACTTGTGTGACACAAAATATGCAGAAAAATCGCTGGAAAAACAAAGGTAAACCTCAAATTCTCTTTGGTAATAGTATGTAATGTGTTGCAATAAATAAGTGGACTGAGATTACGTTGTTTTCGTCTGCGACGAGTAACCCTACATAAGTATTTTTCAAATTATGTTGAGTATATAATATAGAAATAGCATTAGTATATCCGAACTCCAAAATAAATGTAACGAGTACAAATCATTAAGTCCCGTTACGAATCAAACTTTATAAACTGGACCATAGTTGTGGTATAGGACTATAGTTACCTGAGTTTACAGTACCTATAGTTCGTTTTGTAAGCGATCTTGACATGTCTTTTTATTAAAAACAGGCCAAGTGCGAGTCGGACTCGCACACGAAGGGTTCCGTACCATTATCTATAAAAACGGTCACCCATCCAAGTACTGACCCCGCCCGGCGTTGCTTAACTTCGGTCAAAAATCACGTTTGTTGTATGGGAGCCCCACTTAAATCTTTATTTTATTCTGTTTTTAGTATTTGTTGTTATAGCGGCAACAGAAATACATCATCTGTGAAAATTTCAGCTGTCTAGCTATCACAGATCACGAGATACAGCCCGGTGACAGACGGACGGACGGACGGACGGACGGACAGCGGAGTTTTAGTAATAGGATCCCGTTTTACCCTTTGGGTACGGAACCCTAAAAATCACCATTGAAAACTAAATCGCAGCAAATATGTTAGAATTCATTCATTAATTCCTTTATAAAACATAGTTTTACATGTCAATTACAGTATTTCATATTAACAACTATTTACATCATTTAATCATCATCATCATCATCATCATCATCATCATCATCTATTTATTTAATCCTAAATCATATTCGATCTTTTACATTCTTTTGCTTTCATAAGTAATATAAACTATTTTTTTAAAGCGGTTTTCAATATGTTTTAATAAAAAGACACGTCAAGACTGTTTACCTTCTTTCTAATGCTAAAAAAACGAACTATACCATCGAGCTGATCTTAAGCCCCCTCCAGACTATGCGCGTGAATCGCGGGCGAAGCCGCGAACGCGAGTGTGAGTTCAAAATCGACTCCACACTCGCATTCGCGGCTTCGCCCCGCGATTCGCGCACGAGTGTGGAGGAGGCTTTGTGATGGACACCGGAGGTCATAGGGACTCTGTGATAAAATAAAATAACCTCATTGTGTTTCGGTTAGTTAGAATAGGGATGTTTCCTCTACTGAAAATAAATTATTTCACACCGTGCACGAAATTAAGTACCAGATAATTATTAGAAAAACATAGATAAGTAGCAAATATTTTAAACACAATTTCTATTTAATAAATCGGATTTGAAATATAAAAAATAAGTGACTTGACCGTGACGTCACTATACTCAATTACTCATTCCATACAAATCGTTTTGACAGTTCTAAAAAATAAGCTGATTTGACTAGTAGGAAAGTAGCGTATTAAATCGTTGTAGTTGACTCTTGAAAGAAAAGTACGTTCGGCGATAAGCATTTGTATCAGAAATGAAATTTATCAGGCCTATTCGGATTTCGGGATAATCACAAGATCTTGAGACGATTTAGAGATCAACTAGATCTACATTAGATATCGACTAGATGTGACTTGGGTATCTAAGTCATAACTTGTCGAAATCGTTCAAGAGGACCTCCAGAATCGCGGAAACGTCAAATTTGACATATCTATCTTACAAATATCTTTAAATTATCCGTATCGTAACTTGTTGAAGTCTAGTAGAGATCTAATTCATTTTCCGAATCGAGCCGTATGCCTATAAATATTTATCAACGACATATTTATCAACTGGCATTATATTTTTTCAGACAAACTCCGACATTGGTGACAAATTGATTGACAAAGTGACAGCGAAAGACGTCGGCGCACCAGAACAGGCGAAAACGAGCGACAAAGTCAAAGTTACTGAAAAAATCAAGTCCATTGATAAGGTAAGTTTTGCATTGTTATGTTTGTGTGATAATTTGTTTGTTCCCCACTATTAACAATATAAATAGTTCTTTTATCGAATGATTGTTGCGCTAAGTTAAACTTATCAAGTTATCAAGTTTCTTTGTAAACTGTATTTTGGGAAGTACGGTCGAAAGTATTAATTTATGACCCATTTCGTACTTTGTCACAGTGACAATCAATATGAAAGTCGCTAGAGACCTCATACTATTGACAATTTGTAACTGTGACAAGGTAGAAAGTACAAGATGGGTCATAAATTAAAACACTACACCGTACAAGGTACAGCGTAATTTTTTTGAAACTTATCCTTGTGTGTAGGTACCCTGCCTACGAAGCAGGAGGTCCCGGGTTCGAATCCTGGTATGGGTATTTATTTGTATATTTATCACAGATATTTGTTCCTCAGTTGTGGATGTTTTCTATGTATATTTTTAGATCATGTTAATTTAATTTTAAAAGTATTTTTTATGTATATAAAGTATTTATAAAAGGCCGGGATAACGCTAGGTAGAAGAAGATAAAGTATTTATCAATATCTATTATACAGTAACACAAGCCTTATTGAGCTTACTGTGGGACTAGGTAAACTTGTCTAAAATTGACCCATAATATTTAATTGAGGTATATTCACCAAATTTCGGAAATTGGGTAATCCCGAAAATAATTTTAAATCGCTTATATTCTATTGTGATAAGAGACACTTTCCGGAACTATCCGCCACTTTCTTCGTGTTTTTCCTTTTGGAAATGGCCGAATACACCTTATTTATATATCACATAGGGTCACATAGGGTTTACAGTTTTCAATGACTTGTACGCGGAGGCTATACCAATCTACGAATAAGTTTTTTGACATAATATTTGTATGTAAAAAGGATGAGGAACCCAAAGTAACGGATAAAGTCGAATCGGACGAGTCGAGTAAAGAGTCAGAGTCACAAGAGGCAGCCGAGAGCGAACCGGCGAAGGAGGTACGGGCATTCTTAGCGCCACTTGTACCATCCCCCTAACCCGGAGTTAAGCGGTTAAACCATTAACCCAGTGTCTAATTGTACTGGTAACCATGGTAACTCCAGGTTTAACCGGTTAACCCCGGGTTAGTGGAATGGTGCAAGTGGCCCTTAAAGTCGTAGACAGTAATCCCCTTATTCATAAAACTTTATGGGCCTGATTTAGTTAAACTATGTTTTACCCCTTTCTTAGAAATGCATAAGTCAATATGACAGATAAGGACATTATTAGCTAATTGAGGCTTGTAACGCGTTTATTAATAAGGGGGTTAGTCTATTTCGTAGTATCTGATGGCTTATAAATGTAGAAACAACTTAAATTGAACCCTTTTCAGGCACACAGATGTAGTGCATAATTGTTTTCCTTCGTATTTTCTCGGAAACGTTCGTATTTGTCATCCTACTTCAGTCAGTCTCAGTACTTTTTGTACTGAGACTGACTGAAATAGCAAGACACATTCGTAGTATCCGCACAGAATAAATAATAGTACTACCGTACAGAAAGGAAACTTCCTACAAAACCGAAGTTTGACAGCGGTTCAGGGACAAATCATGCTGTCCCTTTCTAATATATGGCACTATCCCTTTCGGCTATTTAGGGTTGTCAAAATTCAAGCCATTATCTTATCTGTGGTCTTGCACGCAAAGGGACGTCAAGTTGGTGTCAACCCTAATAATTGTTCGGAGCAATGCGGAGCCGAGTTTGGCCGAAGTCAGGAGTATCGCACCCCTGGTATCCGTGAAAATACTAAGGAAAATAATTATGCACTACATACAGTGTACGATGAATACAGATGTAGTGAATAATCCTTTACCCATGTATTTTCACGGAAACGCACGAACGTGTTATGCTATTTCAGTCAGTCTCAGTGCAAAAGGTACTGAGGTTGATTGCAGTAGCATGACAAATACGAACTTTTCTGAGAAAATACGATGGCAAAGGATTGTCCAAAACGATGAAATGATGGAAAGAATTGGAAGGTTGTGGTTGGTTATGATTGTTGGATTGAAATTGGAAGGATCTGTATGTACTTCCCATATAACCATTCCAGTCGCAGAATCACAAAGTGGTAACTAAATGTCAGATGTGTCGTAACAGAGTCCACACAATGTGTCTAGAATTGTTTCGAAACAAAGTGTCGTCGCCGTGTCTACACTTTTCCGTAACAAGGTGTCGACACATTTGTGTGCACTTTGCGTGCGGTTTGCGACTAAATCTGACAGCAAATTTGTGACAGCAAATGTCAATATAAAATACCTCTTGAAAACCAAGGTTTGTCAAACTACTATTAGTGTCTCGTGTGCTCGTAATTCTAGTAAGTCATCATGGGCAATGCAAATGATAATAATCGACCGAAACCATATAAACACCCAACACCCGTCAACCTTTTACAGAAAAGTTTTTAAAGAAATTCAATAAGCTACTTAGGTCAGGCAACGAATGCTCCAAAAGTTGTAGAGGGAAATGCTCGGAACACAATTTTTGACTCCGTAACTCGGTTTGACAAGTTAGGGGGTGAACATATCAAAAGTCCCCGGCCGTAGCCCTTGAGCGGGGGGGAGAGAGGGGGCTTTGAAGGTCCCATTTTCCGGTTTTTCGATTATATCTCGGAAACTATGCATCTCAGCGACATGGCCACTTATACAAAATGAAAGTTAATTTAATTTGTTACAAGTTTATTCCGTCAATTTTTTCGATATGTTGAATAGTTTTTGAGATATCTGCTCTTGAAAGTTTATTTAGGGCTCTCAATTTTATCTTGATATATCTATATCAGTGAAGGTGCTAGGCCGTGTTTGGTATCGTTTTCGTATAAATCTGGGGTGCGGAATCCATTTAAGATATCACATTGACACCATTCCACAAAATAAAAATAAATCTTTTTAGGGTTCCGTACCTCAAAAGGAAAAAACGGAACCCTTATAGGATCACTCGTGCGTCTGTATGTATGTCCGTCTGAATACACAAAATAGTTCTTTACCTATAGATGACAGGAAAACCTATTAGAAATGTGCAGTCAAGCGCGAGTCGGACTTAATGTACGGAACCCTTAATACGCGAGTCCGACTCGCACTTGGCCGGTTTTTTTGAAACTCTTCTTGACGCTTAACCGCTGAACCGATTTCGTTGAAATTTGGTATAGAAATAGTTTGCGTCCCGGAACAGGACATAGGATAGATCTTATAACCAAAATCATCTTTTGAAGGTGTGAAAAGTGGCGTGGAAATTTGTACGGGAAATCAATAACCGCTGAACCGATTTATATGAAATTTGGGATGGTCTACATCTTTGATTTAGTTAAAAATGATGAAAAAACATGACTTCAAACCTAAACTTTAACAGTATTAACTTCAAGAAGTCAATTCTGAATTCCCCCCTACACCTCATTTCACACCTTTAAAGGATGATTTTTGAGATAACTTATTATATCCTGTCTCGGGACTCAAAATATATGTGTACCAAATTTAAATTAAAACTGTTCAGCAGTTTAAGCGTGAAGAGGAGTTTAAAAGAAAGTATTTTAATAAGTTTATATGTTTTTACTTCGGAATGGTGTCAATGTGATACCTTACCTAAATTTGGTACTGCGAATTTATACGAAAACGATACCAAACATGGCCTCGTAGCTTTACTGTTGTAGATTTGACCTCAAAATATTTATAATGAATACCAAATAATGTTAATAATAAAATAACAATAGGAGTTAAATAATGTCACAATAATTGACTTGTTAGTTTACTTAATTCTCCTTTTTCTTTCTCAAATGTATGAATCTTGTATACTTATTTATAAATCTACCTTTAATGTAGTTTAGTCATGTAAGCCTGACCTGTAATCTATATTATCAATAAAATATGAGTATGAGTATGAGTATGAGTAGAAGTCAAAATAAAATTGAGAGCCCTAAATTCTTATTACTTGGCTAAACTTGTGTAGAAGGAAAAGGTAAAATAAAAGTCTTCGGCAGGAATATAAGACACAAATATATTTTTTTTGCGTTACTATTTCATTCATCAAATATAAACATACCTTGATTATACTATTCTAGTGAGATCCTCATAGATAAACAAAAACATTTACTTAAAAAATTACAAGGTCGAAATGTCACGGAACTTGTGAGAGTAATATGTGAAAAATAAAAACTTTTATGACAAAAAAAATCTGGACACAATTTAAGAATCACCCAATTGCGTCGAGGAATCATCTGTATTTTTGCTTGTTTCATTACCTCCTCGCTTCTTTTTTGTCCTTTGTATTCTGTAGCAATTTGTTAGATCTGAAAATAAAGATAACTTGCGTCGTCACGGATGTCGATTTATAGGTTTTAGGGAGTGCAGAATTCGAAAACGATGATCATTTTATAATCCAAGATGGCGGCTATGTATTTTGTCATAAAAGTGGAATCCAAAATAGTCATCATTTTCGAAATCTGCGCCCCCTAAAACCTATAAAACGATATCCATGACGAATTTTATGACATAGTGCATTGCCGCCATTTTGAAATTGAAAATGATATCATTTTCGAAATATGCGCCCCCTAAAACCTATAAAACGACATCCATGACGACTTTTATGACATAGTGCATGGCCGCCATATTGGAATCCAAAATAGTCATCATTTTCGAAATCTGCGCCCCCTAAAACCTATAAAACGATATCCATGACGACTTTTATGACATAGTGCATTGCCGCCATTTTTAAATTGAAAATGTTATCATTTTCGAAATCTGCGCCCCCCAAAACCTATAAAACGACACCCATGACGACTTTTATGACATAGTGCATGGCCGCCATTTTGGATTCCAAAATGTACATCATTTTCGAAAGCGGGGCCCCCTAAAACCTATAAAACGACATCCATGACGACTTTTATGACATAGTGCATGGCCGCCATCTTGGAATCCAAAATGGTCATCATTTTCGAAATCTGCGCCCCCTAAAACCTATAAAACGACACCCACGACGACTTTTATGTCATAGTGCATGGCCGCCATCTTGGAATCCAAAATGGTCATCATTTTCGAAATCTGCGCCCCCTAAAACCTATAAAACGACACCCATGACGACTTTTATGGCATAGTGCATGGCCGCCATTTTGGATTCCAAAATGGTCATCATTTTCAAAATTGGGGCCCCCTAAAACGTATAAAACGACATCCATGACGACTTTTATGACACAGTGCATGGCCGCCATTTCGGATTCCAAAATGGTCATTATTTTCGAAATCGGCACTCCCTAAAACCTATATATCGACACCCATCTCGACTTTTATGACAAAGTGTTTTGCTACCATCTGCATGCAAGACATTTCTATTATTTTTACGTACAAAAATGGCCCCATGTCAACTTTCAATCGAGATTTAATCGATAATTTATTCGATTAATATTCAGATTAATTCAATTTCAATCTATGTTAGGTCGACTAAACTAATCGCGATTAAAATTTGAGAATTAACTTTTTTTATTCCATTAATTAGTCGAATAAACAGTTAATCGATTAATGCCCATCTCTGACCACGGCATTTTTACACTTTGAGAATATCTGAAAACAAATCAACACAAGGAGCCATTTTGCAAATCCAGTAACATACCATTAACTTTGTTATTACTTTTGACAGCGCGTGTCATGTGTCAACACAGAGTCGACACAAAGTCGAAACATTGCAACTACTTTGTGACTGCAATATTTCTCAGCCATAAACCATATTTATACATCATAATTAACAAGTTTCGTAGTATGTAAAGCGTTATTTCTGTTATTTAAGTATAGTATACGCATCGAAGTACTAAAAATGCTTCAAATAATATAGTTATGAACACAGGCACTGAGAAGTAAACAATTTCATTTCCGGCTAAACTAAAACAATGTGGTGGCGCGTTGATTATATTACACTTAGTTTATCAAATCACTCGAGCAGTTTAATTCCCCATAATAATTTAAGTCCTATTGTAATATAAATGCAAACAATATATAATTACGTCTTGTAATCCGTTTTAGAGATGGCGTATTAATGTCACTTATTTTTATTTAAGTATTTTTCCATCTGACAGTTTCCATTTGACAGGAACAAAATGAACGAATGAACGAATGATTTTGGCATAAAGTAGTCGCAAACTCGAAACAATGTGTGCACACGGCGACCACACTTTATGTCACTTTGTGTCATGTGTCGACCCTTCCCCATTTCTGGTAACTGTGTCGACACGGCGACGACTCTGCGACTGGAATTGTGACCGAAACAGAAGGTGTCGACACAAGATGTGTCAACACCGCGTCGTAACGGCGACTGGAAATGGTTGTATGGGTTGTCCTTATAATTTCTACCGTAGCACTTCTATTTGTGGTTCAAAACAATTATACAGATTAGGTTTTTGCAAAAAAGGACTTAACAGAACCCTTTACCAGGCTGACAGTTCAAAAACGACAATTGAATGTCAGTCTTACTGGTCGAAAATAGAACACATGTTTAAAGTGCCGTAGGTGGGAAATATAAGCCTTACCTTAGCCTGGCAAAGGGTTAAGCAGTCTGGAAAAGGGTTCAAATTAAATTCAGCTTTCCAGGGCTTTATAAACTGTGCCAGGCTTTCTTCTAAAGCTTCTAGTCTTCGGGAAGCTCGCAGCCTATTGCAAGACTTTATTATTACTTTTTATTTTGCCTGGTCTGATAAACACAGATAACTGGAAAAACGATTAACCGTCGATCTACGACCAAAAGGTGTAACCGAAAGAGTCAAACTACTAACGACGTTTTTTTATTTATTTCTCTCTTTCAATCAGCACTAACAGCTAAACTTTACGTGCTAATTGGCATTACAGTACTATAGTTCGTTTATTTTAGCATTAGAAAAAGACTACGCTATCTTGGCGTGCCTTTTAATTGAAAAACGCTTTTTAAAAATCAGTAACTATTACTTATGAACGCAAAAGAATGTAAATAATCGTATATGATTCATAATTGTTACATATTTGCCGTGACTTATTTTTCAAAAGCGTTTTTCAATAAAAAGGCACGTCAAGATTGTTTACCTTTTTTCTAATGCTAAAAAACGAACTATACATGTATAACATACATTAATCACTTCTAATTAAATACAATAAATTGATCAATAATAGGATAGATGAAAAATAGACAAGAAGTTTTAGAAAAAAACCTGAATTCGTATATTTATAAGCATTTTGACCGTTCATGAATTACGGCATACATTAAGTATTAGGTACATGCTGCTCGGCCGAAAGCCTCAAGCACAGAATAAATAATAGTACTAGGTACAGAAGACTCACTCTCTAACAAAACGCGTCTGTTACGATCAGGACAGATATGGCCGCTAGGTGGCTTATGGCTAGCCACCAAAATTGGTGTGGAACGGATGTACTTTTAGCTACCTGTAGCAAAGCGACGAAATCGCGGAGTGAGCCACGCCTGCCTCAAGCGCCGCAAATATGCCGCCCTGGGAAGCAGCTACATATTTGCGGCGTTTGGTGTCGAAACTTTGGGGCCATGAGGGCCAAGTGCGCGTCGACTGTACAGTCACCACACCGGATTGTTATGCCATTTAGGGCCACTTGCACCATCCCAATAACCCGAGATTAAGCGGTTAAACCGTTAACTTAGTGTCAAATTGTACTGGTAACCATGGTAACTCCACATATAACCGGTTAACCCGGGGTTAGTGGAATGGTGCAAGTGGCGCTTAGTGTTCTTGCTAAATTGGAAATTCTTTAGCGTAAGTATTGAATAACAATTTAGAGCTGTTTTCTGTGGTATGCATGCAGGATCCCGCAAACAGAATGCTCGTGTGAAAGTAGCAGTAGTAGTAGCCTGTATATTAGCATCTGTACTACTAAAACGGGATCCTGCAAAAAACCGTACCCGCAAAAAACTGGACGTCAGTGGGAAACAGCTCTTAGCTAGGACCCTAAATGGCGCAACAAATCGCGGAGCGTGATGGTACAAAGACTTGTCGGCGCGCCTAATAGAGGCTTCTGGCGACCAGAGGGCTGGCCACTATTTCGCACAGCGTATTAGTATCGCCATACAGCGAGGAAATACGGCCAACCTTCTGGGCACCTTGCCCGTTGACGGCGATTTGGGCCAATTTTTTTATCTGTAGGTTTTTTGTACTTAAATATTTACGGATTATTTCTTTGTCTATGAATAAATAATGAGTATTAGGTAATATCCTGGAGGTTGTTTCAGGGCATTCGGAAATTTCATTACGTGCATGACTTCCCCATATTCTAACAGCTAACATATGCAATGTAACAAGGTGGGCATGCATTAGTTTTATTTTTGAGTAGCTGGTTTAAATTATAATAGTATTCCGCCAAAGACTGCACCAACTTGGTCTGCAAAACTGTTAGAACGTCATTTGACTTTGATCCTTATTCTTTCACTGATATGTGTTAACTTATTAAATGTTAATATTGACGCCATCTACTCGACTATAGGCCAAAGGTATGGTGCAATCTATTCGAGCGATGGCGCCATGACCTTCAGCCTACTCTCGAGTAGATGTTCTAACAGTTTTAATCGTCTGTCGAAAGATGGCAGTAAATGTACTGTAGCTACATAATTTACCATGACAGTAACTCTCTATTTCATATTCTCTTTGGTCATATAAATAGATTAGTAGGAAACTAATCGTTTTAGTACGAGTATGTAGGCATTTAAGTAGTTATTTCTACTAATATCACTGCAGTTTACTCTTGTCTAATTAGAACTATTATACTTTACCATACATAAGTACAGTCAGCAGCAAAATTTACTAAACGGGCGAGGTGTTCAAAATTACCTTGACACGCTCTTATTCTCTTCACAATAAAGTGTCAAGCCCATTTTGATCACCTCGCCCGCTTAGCAACTTCTGCTGCTGATTGTACCAATATAATGTGTCTTCGGTTACCGCGACATAAATAGCTATTACAGTACATATGGTCCTATTTTCCCGCACTAGTGCGTAAAATAGCACTTTCCGTGCGTATATCAAAAGTTTAAAGGGCCATATGTACTGTAAAACGTTGTACGATACACGTGCGAATAGGTAATTCGCAACTCGTGTCGATTTAAAACACTCCCTTCGGCCGTGTTTTAATTTATCACCACTCGTTACGTGTTTTCTACTTTTCGTACTTGTATCGTAAATAACTATTCCTGAATAAATGATAAATTATTTAAATATATGTATTTTTAATTCATTATACTGGATATAATCCGTTAAAATTTTACCTAATGTAGTTAATTGATTTCTGGCTTTAAAATATAATTTTATTTCATTTGCTATACCTTTCTCTCACAGGAACAAACAGAAGAGTCAGAGGGAGAAGAAACATCGAAAAGCAGATGGTGGCGCTACCTATACCCGTTCTACTACTTCGTTTGAGCGTCAATTATATCTATACAGTGCAATTTTATACACAGTTCCGGTTTGTATGACGATATCCTGCCTATAGCTAATATTTAATGAATTTTTCCCGTCAAGAGTAAAATGAAAATGTTATTTGTAAATCTTATTGACTTAATGTGTTCAAGATGTACCATCGCGCACACTGTTAACTGTACATCGCTGGACCTTATGCGTTTTGTAATAAGGTCCACCGATGTACAGATAGGATTGTTGCTATTTGTACACATAATGTAATAGTTTGTCTTCTTTTAACCCGTTTATTAGGAGAAGGATAGATGAACTCGTATCGAGAATATATATCTACAATTATCTTTATAAAAAATTGTTAAAAAAGAATTATCAATCAACAAAGGGTCAAAATGAAATACTTGTCGAATGTATGATCACTGAACGAATGTAAATCAATTTAAATTGGTCGATTTCCAGGCGAAACCACCACCACCATAACCATATACAATACATAATACAGCTCTAGTAGATGGCGGAAGGCACCGTACATTATGCGGTAACTACATTATCAAACGGTATATTTATTAGACCTTCTAACTGCATCTATCAAAACAAAACATACCACATACCACAACAAAACATTTGTCGGGGTGCAGCGCCATCTATATTTCGTTTTTTTTAGCATTAGAAATAAGGTAAACAATCTTGATGTGTGTTTTAATTGAAAACCATATTTTAAAAATAAGTTACGGTAAATATGTAACAATTATGAATCTAATACGATTTATATTCTTCTGCTTTCATAAGTAATAGTTACTGATTTTTAAAAAGCGTTTTTCAATTAAAAGACATGTCCAAGATCGCTTACCTTCTTTCAAGTTCTTTCTAATGCAAAAAAAAAACGAACTATAGTTCACTGTTAAAATTACGGCTTCAATAATTTACGCCACTGTGCGCCTTAGTCTTATTATTCTTTTAAATGGGGTTGGCCGGTCGAAGTATTTAGCAGATGGCGCCAGCATAGCTTGCCCTGTCATTTGTCAATCCCTAGAATTGTTTTTTTATGGAATTTTATTCCCTGGATGCGGGCCCTTTAAGCCAAATCTCACAGAAAAAGAGGCCAGCTATGATGGCGCCATCTATGCAAACCAGTTGCCCATTTAACACAAATGGACTTGCGCTAAACTAATAGAGGAATTTTAAAGCTAGAATTTCGATCTAAAACTTACCTCAACCTATACTCTATATTTAGAGTATGAGGTACCTCAACTTAAATAGGAAGATTTAGATCCTTAGGAGTTCATCTTACAAATATATTCTATGTTGCAATTATTGATTACAACGCCCTTGTGGGGCTCCGAAACACATAAATTTGTATCCAAAATTCGTTTCGCTATCGGCATTATATGTTTCACTCAATAACTTGTTTTGTCCAACGGTCACGAAATTATTATTTTAGAAAACAAAGGCATAATCAATTCGATAAAATTATTAACAAAGATGATCAAGAAGTAAGTCTTGCAATTCTCGTTATCGTTATTATTTATATATACATACATATTCGTAAATCGCTCAATCCAAATATTTGAAATGAGATGTTATTAGTTTGATGCTTGCTATACATAAGTGTGGCTAGAGTGTACATCCTTACTAGACCTATCATGTAAACACTTTTACACACTATCACAATATCACACTTTTCTCTGGAATTATACAATAATCATTACTTAAAATGTTGTTGTAAACTTAAAAAACTTACAAATTATTGAATTCAACCTAATAACCACTGAAAAATATAATTTCTAATAAGATTTTCATCAATAATCGCAGTAACGAAGGGATCACCCCAAAAACATCTGACATTACGATTTACGATGTCTAGATTCTCTATGAATCGTATTGTTGGAATGTCACTTTGACTTTACGTTTGTTTACCAGATAAGACACGTAAGGATGAATACACTTTAGTAAAGTCTATTTCAATAGAACTTGCTAACTATGTAAACAAACCGCCATATTGAAATTGTCTCTGAATGATGAATTTACTAGTGATGGGCAAGACTCCTACTTACTACTTTACTAATGTCAAACCATATCGAATAATAAAATACCAACAGTAAAAAACAAGTAGTTACTTATTTTTAATTTGTTTAATCACGATCAGAAGACAAATTAGTACTTAAGCATGATGTATTGATGTATTTTATAACCGCGGCGGTAGGTACAGAGCGTGGGTTGGGTAGTGTGTAGCGGGTTTAATATCACAAACTTTAGTCACAACACTACCCATCATAGACAATTGTAGAATTTAAAAGAAACAATACCGTCATTCCAACAGGTCCTAATAACCTAACTTATGAACCCATTTTAAACTTTTAATTAAATATCCAAGATATAGTTATATATTTATGTATTTTACGGAACGGACCGTTTCAATAGTGTATATGTGTATGGTTTCAATGGTATTTGATGAGGTGGTGTGAAAATTGAAAGAGAAACAGTGATAAAACAAAGTTACGTTGTTTGTTTACATAGTTAGCAAGTTCTATTGAAATAGACTTTAGAAAATGAAATTATACTTGTGTAGTATGTAAAATAGAAAATGTGTAGACTACGAAAGTTATACACAATAGCTTCTGTCCCTGACTTGGTCTCCGAAGAAATTAGGTAGAGTTAAACTAAGAAAAGTCTGCAGCGATTTCGATAGCTCACACAGTGCAAGTGTTATTACGTAACAATTCCACAGAAGATTGACGTTTAAAATAACACTTGCACTGCGTGGGCTGTCAAAATCGCTGCACATTTTCTTGGTCTAACTCTAGTATTTCTAATAATTTCATCTAAATCGGTTCAGCGTACTGATGTGCCATTGGAAAGTTTCCAAAATTAACAAACGTCTCTTTTTGGCCCAGTGGTTGACTGGTAGAGAATGCCTTAAGCTTAATAAAAAATTGCGAAATTTCAACATGGAACAAAATCAAAACTTTCTTATATACGGGAATCGAAATTTTCCTGAAATTCCCGACATCATTTACAACTTTTTGGAAACTTCGCAATGTTTACATTTAATTCAGCTCAGCGGTATCACGTCTATACAGTCGTTCGATGAGGGGCGAGGGGGGTTCGCGCGCACCCGAGCTGCATACATCGCTGTCATCGCATTGTTAGTAGCTCGGTACACGTCAAAGGCTGTCGGACCACTGTTACTTTTTACACTGTGGCGGTATAAGCGTCAAGAGGTAACAGACAGATAGAGTTATCTACTTTCGTACTTGTTTATGGTATTAGTAGATATTGTTTGCATAATAAGAAAAATGTGTATAATTTTCGTGGCTTTTTGGTTTTGTGTAAGACCTAGTAAGTAGGTATAAGAAGGTTTCAATGAATTTTAGTAAATTTTTAATCAAATTTTCTATACCCATTCGTCGCCAAAGATTTTCAGTGACTAAAATATTTAAAAAATCGTCATAAGCATGATGATTGGCGGATAATGCCTATAGGCTTATAAATACGCCATTTTTTTCTTTTATTTTTCGTGCAATAAAGTTATGTCTTAATTGAAAAATCATTGAGTTTCACAGTCGTTGCCTTAAAAACTGTTACCACTAAATGAAAAACAAAAGAAATAAAATTGGTTTATACAAAACTAGATTTTATCTCATTTCAATATTTTATAGGCGGAGTCACATCGTTTTATTTGTGCACACTCCTAAATATCAAAACTGCATAGATCTAAATTAACTAGATTGAATGAACTATCCGGGTTACATGCACACTTTTTCACTACCTCAGACCACAAACCCTCAGGAATCAGGTACATTGCAATACATATGTATTACTTTTATGGCCACTTGCACCATCCCACTAACCCAGGGTTAAGCGGTTTAACCGTTAACCTAGTGTCAAATTGTACTGGTAACCACGGTAACTACAGGTTTAACCGGTTAACCCCGGGTTAGTGGAATGGTGCCAGTGGCGCTTAGAGCATTTAATAACTGGAGTTGCCTTTAATAGATTTTACCCCTCTGCCGGAAAACTTGCACAATTGTGCAAACTTTTGTATGGACTGACATGGCTATTTGTAGGTTACGTACAAATCATGTAGAAATAGCAATACATTTGACGTCCCCTCCCCCGCAAAAATCGGCAGACTGTTTCGTACAGAAAACGACAGCCGTGACGTCTCCAGTTACTAAATGCTCTAAGGTATTACTATAAAGTATATATTTGCTAGTTAAATAAATTATAAAGCCATGGGGCTAAGAGAATAAATGTGTAGGAATATACTGCTTTCGACGTAGTCATACAATACAATGCAAGTAGAAAAATTAGTTTAAGTAGATTAATAACTGCTTCATGGATTAGCAGAAAATGTCAATGTTATTGCAGAGACAAGCAAACAAAAACAAGTATAATATTAATCATTAAGTTGGAGATGGCGCAACGCCATCTAGTAAGAATGTCGAGAATTAAAATAATCATACTAAGCGCCACTTGCACCATGCCTCTAAACCGGGATTAAGGCTTCATTCGCACGAGAAAAAATGAATTTTCATATAAAGAATGTAAGGTAAATGTTTGCATTATTTTTTTATTTGGGATACCGCTAATTGGTTGTAACAGCCCGCATTATATATAAGAAAACTAACAAACAAACGCACAAATATTAACAGAACAGACGTCCCACTGCTGGGCAACTCTCCCGTGCACAAGATAGTGCCCACCCTTTCAATTATTTTATAGTTTTATCCTAAGCAACTTTAGCATTTTATATTGTATTTAATTTTTGACCACTATAAACTATGAGCGAGCTATGGCAGATAGTTAAAAAAAAACACAATAAATAATTACATTATCAGCAAACAATAAAATAAGCAGAATTGAACCCTTAGACTGGCCAATGTCACTAGAAAGGAGGCAAACTTGAAATACCTACAGATGTAGTGCATAATCGTTTTCCATCGTATTTTCACGGAAACGTACGAACGTGTCTTGCTATTTCAGTCAGTCTCACGAAGTCTCTCAGACAAATACGAACGCTTTTAAGAAAATACGATGGAAAACAATTACGCACTACGTCTGTATATAGTGTCGGAAGCACATAAATATGAATTCTCATCGTCTAATGTCTAAAACGGACGTTTTACAGCGGAATCATGGTGTCCCTCTTTAACATGACACGCTATCTTTCTCTCTCGCTAGTATGCTTTAATCACTGCTTGAAGCAGTCGAACCGTTATATTTTGCGCCTTTCTAGTGACGAAAATAGTTAACAAAAAGTCAAACTAGATTTTAATGTTACATAGGTTTTGACCATTAAATTTCAAACCCGTACAACCGTGTTATGAACATGAGAGCAAAGGTATTTTATGCTAGTTAAGTCCCAAGTAAGCGAAAGATTCTGTAATCACAAGCGTAGCGATCGATTCTTATCTGGAATCTTAAGCTTAGCGAGAAACTCAAAAGTTAGGAGCAATATCTTTGGTCTCGTGTGACAGTTAATTATTGTTAACATTTATGTGAAGTGTGTTATGTTTTTGTCAATCTTTACAAGAAAAAATTGAATGGCAATTATAAATTTATGTAATTTCCCTTTCACCGCCATACAGTTTATACCAAGTGTCACTTACAGATAACTTAAAAATAAGTTACTATACTAAACGTCTAAAGACGTTTTTGACGTTGAAAGGGTTAATTAAAATACCTGCTATATCCTCCTAAGGCCCAGCCATACAAATGAAAAATCCAGTATTTGCCACTGAAATTTGAACCTTTAGTGCAGAGAATAGAGTTGGTTTTGGTTTTGTTTGAAAATATAACGAAATCGAACAGAATAAGTACTATAGGTAGGACCTTGGGCCTTAGGAGGATATTACTTTATGCACAAGTTTGTATACTATTTACAATACAATTGACAGATGTTTGATGTAAATAATTAGGGATGTAACGATACCGATGCCGATATAATCGGCAGGCCGATATATCGGCATCGCCGATTTAAATTCAGCCGATATCACAGTTTGAAAAGCGCGCGAAACGAACGACGCTGCTAATAATTTGAATAAACTTTGTTTAATGACAAAAAATCTACCTAAAGTGAACTATAATTACTGATTTGGATTTACTTTCGCATTGATTGCTTGATGGTTACCTAAATAAATGTTTTCTTTGATTTTGATTTGGCATTTTTCTTTATTCGTTTTACAGTTTTTCACACTTCATAAAATCTAGTGTCTTTTATACATAGGTATGCTTTATGCGTATTAAGTACATACTTCCTTATTTATTTGATTTATTAACTAACTACTGTGCCATTGATATGGGTATCTGTATCGGTATCGCCGATTATTTACAGTCAAAAATCGGTATCGGTATCGTATCGGCAAAATCATGTATCGTTACATCCCTATAAATAATAATTGTTATTATTACAAATTAAGTTTTATAGAGGCAATACATTATGCATGTTATTTGGATTAGGACGCGTCGTTGTTAAGAACTTGAAATGCATTTCATCATACAAAGTGACTTTTAATTCAATGAAATTTTTGCATTAGGTAGGTACGTATAATGTTTATATCTGCATGTATTTGCATTACATAAATGGCATATATTTACATTATAAGTATTTAGTTTCGTGCTATTAAATTGAACTAATACATAATTAATTCAATTTCGGCTTGCCCGAAAACAAAAAAATCACGTAATCTTATCTAGGTAGTTTGGTTTTGCTTATCTATTTATATTCATTTATTGTATTATTTATTCTATTTATATTTATATTCATTTATTTCATATCATATCAATATTATAAATGACAAATTAGGTAAAAAAAAGCTGAATAACAGTTGTGTTTCTTGGCTTTAGCATTCAGAGTTTCGTTTCGATTTTAGGGTCGGTTGCACCAAACTGTCTGTCACCGTTAAAGCGTTCGCTAAATTTTATTGTATGGGAAGTTTCATACATCACGGCTACTGCCGTTGATCGGTCTGTCAAGTGTGGATCCTGCAACTGGCCCTTAGGCTAGACACACAGTCAATTAAAAATCGGTTACGGTTTAACCACATTTAAGTGCAATAAACGCTTTAATTTTTTGAGGCAGCGAAGTTGTTACACAACTATACGACGTATTTTGTGCCTAAGGCGGTTATTATTGTAGCCTACTTTCAAAATGTCATGCTTTTATAAGTGTAAATAAGTTCTAATGCGTCCATTTTCGCTAAAGCCGGGTCCAGACGGGTGTAACGTGTAATGTAAGATTGCGTGTAATATAGCGCCGTCGACGTGTGGACGCGCGTTAAGAATCGACAGGCGATGGGTCCGGCACGAGCGTTACATGTCGTGCTCGTAGTGCCGTCCACACGCAGAATTCGTGTTACATTACACGATGGATTACATTACACGTCACAGCCGTCTGGACCCGGCTTAATAGACAAAACTGCAAGTTGATATTAAAAATAAGAAAAATTTAATGAAATGACGATGTGCTATCTTAGGCGCAATTAAGTACTTCAGTTCATTAGATACTCGTACTTTGGGAAGTCACGAAATGCATTTCATGGTCCATGTTAAAAATTGCAAACAACTAAACTAAATATAAGAATTGTTAATAAATTTTATTTTGAACAACTTTTTTGTTTTTATTAAAAATCCAACTAAAAAGGGTCTTTATTTAGTCACCTGCAATAATTTACGGGGTTAATATATACTGAGCAACTTTTATTATGGGACCAACCCTTAAACCGCAAAAGAAATTGGCTGTTTCATACATTTTGGCTGTCTGACCTTGACATTTTTTATGGGAGAGTCCATAGTCTAATAAAACATGGTCTTCCATTCCCAGAGTGACACGGGCCTACGTCACAACAACATGGCCGCTATATATAGCGCTATCGCATATTATCATATAGCGCTGTCGCATGATGACGTAGGCCCGTGTCAGTTAGGTGACCTAGAAAAGACGGGAATGGAGTACCAGGCGGAGTATATTATTATACCATGGGAGAGTTAATGTTTTCTTCGCGGTTTCGGGGTATTTCCCATGGCAACAGTTGCTCAGTATGATCTATATAATTCAGCCCGTTAATTATTACAGGTGACTAAGTAAGTATATATATTTTTTAAGTATTTGTGTGTTTGAAAAATACATAGAATTAGATGACAAAGAACAACTGTGAATCTTCAAAAGTGTGACCAAAAATGAAATGCAAGTGTGTGCGTAAATTGTCTATGTGAGATCAAAAATAGTGATGTCATGTTACAACATATTAATAATCTGTCGATGTTTGATTGCTTTATCGACTCCTTTTTCAAATGTGTTATTTTAAACGTTAAAATTCTACGACATTATGACGTATAAATAACACTTGCACTGCGTTTGCCATCAAAATCGTTGCAGACTTAATGTAACTCTTACTGTGTTGGAGAGTAAAGTTTAAGTTTACCGCTATACATGAACACCTTTAAAAAGGTATAACAATCGTTATTATTTGAAGTCGGTTATAAAAGCTAATATCTTAATGATGTCTTGTGAAGAAATAATTACATAGCTATTAATATACCGACAAGTTATCGATACTGTCATATGAACATTTTGTCAAGCCCTAGCGTAAAGTAACAGATTATGTTTTTACACAAAATATTTTAAATTATAGACTAATATGATAAAATATTAGCACACAAAGGAAGAAAAACTTATAATGAATTGTATAAACCGGCTTCTTACACTTTTTACGCTGTTAATTTGACAAAATATCGTTATGAAAATTTCGCTCGGAATATCATAAATCCTCTGAAATAAGAATAAGAATAGAATAAGAATAAATTTATTATCAAAAGAACACATAACAGAGTATGGCAGGGGTCTCCGCACTAGGCTACGCCTGTATCGCGGGGAACCAGTTACAGTTTAAATAAGAGATCTTCCCATATAACCATTCCAGTCGCAGAATCACAAAGTGGTAACTAAATGTCAGATGTGTCGTAACAGAGTCCACACAATGTGTCTAGAATTGTTTCGAAACAAAGTGTCGTCGCCGTGTCTACACTTTTCCGTAACAAGGTGTCGACACATTTGTGTGCACTTTGCGTGCGGTTTGCGACTAAATCTGACAGCAAATTTGTGACAGCAAATGTCAATATAAAATACCTCTTGAAAACCAAGGTTTGTCAAACTACTATTAGTGTCTCGTGTGCTCGTAATTCTAGTAAGTCATCATGGGCAATGCAAATGATAATAATCGACCGAAACCATATAAACACCCAACACCCGTCAACCTTTTACAGAAAAGTTTTTAAAGAAATTCAATAAGCTACTTAGGTCAGGCAACGAATGCTCCAAAAGTTGTAGAGGGAAATGCTCGGAACACAATTTTTGACTCCGTAACTCGGTTTGACAAGTTAGGAGGTGAACATATCAAAAGTCCCCGGCCGTAGCCCTTGAGCGGGGGGGAGAGAGGGGGCTTTGAAGGTCCCATTTTCCCGTTTTTCGATTATATCTCGGAAACTATGCATCTCAGCGACATGGCCACTTATACAAAATGAAAGGTAATTTAATTTGTTACAAGTTTATTCCGTCAATTTTTTCGATATGTTGAATAGTTTTTGAGATATCCGCTCTTGAAAGTTTATTTAGGGCTCTCAATTTTATCTTGATATATCTATATCAGTGAAGGTGCTAGGCCGTGTTTGGTATCGTTTTCGTATAAATCTGGGGTGCTGAATCCATTTAAGATATCACATTGACACCATTCCACAAAATAAAAATAAATCTTTTTAGGGTTCCGTACCTCAAAAGGAAAAAACGGAACCCTTATAGGATCACTCGTGCATCTGTATGTATGTCCGTCTGAATACACAAAATAGTTCTTTACCTATAGATGACAGGAAAACCTATTAGAAATGTGCAGTCAAGCGCGAGTCGGACTTAATGTACGGAACCCTTAATACGCGAGTCCGACTCGCACTTGGCCGGTTTTTTTGAAACTCTTCTTGACGCTTAACCGCTGAACCGATTTCGTTGAAATTTGGTATAGAAATAGTTTGCGTCCCGGAACAGGACATAGGATAGATCTTATAACCAAAATCATCTTTTGAAGGTGTGAAAAGTGGCCTGGAAATTTGTACGGGAAATCAATAACCGCTGAACCGATTTATATGAAATTTGGGATGGTCTACATCTTTGATTTAGTTAAAAATGATGAAAAAACATGACTTCAAACCTAAACTTAAACAGTATTAACTTCAAGAAGTCAATTCTGAATTCCCCCCTACACCTCATTTCACACCTTTAAAGGGTGATTTTTGAGATAACTTATTATATCCTGTCTCGGGACTTAAAATATATGTGTACCAAATTTAAATTAAAACTGTTCAGCAGTTTAAGCGTGAAGAGGAGTTTAAAAGAAAGTATTTTAATAAGTTTATATGTTTTTACTTCGGAATGGTGTCAATGTGATACCTTAACTAAATTTGGTACTGCGAATTTATACGAAAACGATACCAAAACATGGCCTCGTAGCTTTACTGTTGTAGAAGTGAAAATAAAATTGAGTGCCCTAAATTCTTATTACTTGGCCAAACTTGTGTAGAAGGAAAAGGTAAAATAAAAGTCTTCGGCAGGAATATAAGACACAATTTTTTTTTTTTTGCGTTACTATTTCATTCATCAAATATAAACATACCTTGATTATACTATTCTAGTGAGATCCTCATAGATAAACAAAAACATTTACTTAAAAAATTACAAGGTCGAAATGTCACGGAACTTTTTTTTTTTTTCCTTTATTAAGGGGCTTTTTCGATTGAACGAATATGTCACCCCATAAAAAACAGACTTAATTAACAAAGTTAAAAGAAAGTAAATAGCTACATCTAGTTTAATTACATCACACATTTCTGTCCCTCAGACCGCACTTAACAATATTTAGTACCTTTTCAACAACCTCAGACATGGGGTTCGAAAGGTAGGTATTACATAACCCAATGGAACTGTCATTGTCATGAAATATCTGTCTTCTAAGTCGCTCATTTCGGACACACTCCATTAAAATATGATACACATCCTCGACGCGATTACATAAGGTGCATAATTCCGAATTCACTTTACGCATGAGGTAGGCGAACTTATTCAATGGAATGTGTCCAGAGCGCAATCTCAATAATAAAACTAGATCCTGCCTACACAACACACTATTATCAATCCAAGGAGAATTAAAGGGTTGTGGCTGTATTTACTTATACCAAATACCTTTGTCCCTAGATCTCTCGTCGAAATATTCCTTCCACAATTCGCGACACTTTAATTTGACTAAATGTAAACAGTCATTATTGCCCCCATATAATGTTTCAAGTGAAATTCAATGCCATCGCTGCATGCCTGTTTTGCTAATGCATCAGCTGTCTCATTGCCACTTATACCTACATGCGATGGAATCCATTGCAATATTATAACTTTTGCCATAGATTTAGTAATATGTGAAAAATATAAACTTTTATGACAAAAAAAATCTGGACACAATTTAAGAATCACCCAATTGCGTCGAGGAATCATCTGTATTTTTGCATGTTTCATTACCTCCTCGCTTCTTTTTTGTCCTTTGTATTCTGTAGCAATTTGTTAGATCTGAAAATAAAGATAACTTGCGTCGTCACGGATGTCGATTTATAGGTTTTAGGGAGTGCAGAATTCGAAAACGATGATCATTTTATAATCCAAGATGGCGGCTACGTATTTTGTCATAAAAGTGGAATCCAAAATAGTCATCATTTTCGAAATCTGCGCCCCCCAAAACCTATAAAACGACACCCATGACGACTTTTATGACAGTGCATGGCCGCCATTTTGGATTCCAAAATGGTCATCATTTTCGAAAGCGGGGCCCCCTAAAACCTATAAAACGACATACATGACGACTTTTATGACATAGTGCATGGCCGCCATCTTGGAATCCAAAATGGTCATCATTTTCGAAATCTGCGCCCCCTAAAACCTATAAAACGACACCCATGACGACTTTTATGACATAGTGCATGGCCGCCATTTTGGAATACAAAATGGTTATCATTTTCTAAATCTGCGCCCCCCAAAACCTATAAAACGACACCCATGACGACTTTTATGACATAGTGCATGGCCGCCATTTTGGATTTCAAAATGGTCATCATTTTCTAAATCGGGGCCCCCTAAAACCTATAAAACGACATCCATGACGACTTTTATGACATAGTGCATGGCCGCCATCTTGGAATCCAAAATGGTTATCATTTTCGAAATCTGCGCCCCCTAAAACCTATAAAACGACACCCATGACGACTTTTATGGCATAGTGCATGGCCGCCATTTTGGATTCCAAAATGGTCATCTTTTTCAAAATTGGGGCCCCCTAAAACGTATAAAACGACATCCATGACGACTTTTATGACACAGTGCATGGCCGCCATTTCGGATTCCAAAATGGTCATTATTTTCGAAATCGGCACTCCCTAAAACCTATATATCGACACCCATCTCGACTTTTATGACAAAGTGTTTTGCTACCATCTGCATGCAAGACATTTCTATTATTTTTACGTACAAAAATGGCCCCCTGTCAACTTTCAATCGAGATTTAATCGATAATTTATTCGATTAATATTCAGATTAATTCAATTTCAATCTATGTTAGGTCGACTAAACTAATCGCGATTAAAATTTGAGAATTAACTTTTTTTATTCCATTAATTAGTCGAATAAACAGTTAATCGATTAATGCCCATCTCTGACCACGGCATTTTTACACTTTGAGAATATCTGAAAACAAATCAACACAAGGAGCCATTTTGCAAATCCAGTAACATACCAGTAACTTTGTTATTACTTTTGACAGCGCGTGTCATGTGTCAACACAGAGTCGACACAAAGTCGAAACATTTGTGACTGCAATATTTCTCAGCCTTGAACCATATTTATACATCATAATTAACAAGTTTCGTAGTATGTAAAGCGTTATTTCTGTTATTTAAGTATAGTATACGCATCGAAGTACTAAAAATGCTTCAAATAATATAGTTATGAACACAGGCACTGAGAAGTAAACAATTTCATTTCCGGCTAAACTAAAACAATGTGGTGGCGCGTTGATTATATTACACTTAGTTTATCAAATCACTCGAGCAGTTTAATTCCCCATAATAATTTAAGTCATATTGTAATATAAATGCAAACAATATATAATTACGTCTTGTAATCCGTTTAAGAGATGGCGTATTAATGTCACTTATTTTTATTTAAGTATTTTTCCATCTGACAGTTTCCATTTGACAGGAACAAAATGAACGAATGAACGAATGATTCTGGCATAAAGTAGTCGCAAACCCGAAACAATGTGTGCACACGGCGACCACACTTTATGTCACTTTGTGTCATGTGTCGACCCTTCCCCATTTCTGGTAACTGTGTCGACACGGCGACGACTCTGCGACTGGAATTGTGACCGAAACAGATGGTGTCGACACAAGATGTGTCAACACCGCGTCGTAACGGCGACTGGAAGTGGTTGTATGGGTTAGTTACACAATCAAGTCCAGTAATATCTTAGGTATGTTTTTGATATAATATAACAGACTTAAAATGAGAACTAATAACATACTTATAAGTAAGAAAAAGATATACATTTCTATGGCAAAACATGAAAAATAAACCTAAATTATTTTAACTAAAATATCTTCTGTCTATGAGTATTTGCTTCGACTATTTGGCCCTGTGACACTGCAATCCGGCACACTACAAGACACCATCTTCACTGAATTACTTTATTTAATACTTTTCGTCCTAATGCGTGTATATTTTTCAATTTGAAAATTACCGTGATAAGCTCTTGGCCGTCGTCAAACTCAAAAGTGGTTACGTTTTCTCTTTGGTAGTCTGACTCTTTCGCACTCATGGGATGTTCATATACGTGATGGCTTCCCTTTCGCACACTTCAGCTGTCTGTCAAGCGCGAGCGGATGGTAGGTCGAGCGGATGGTAGGTCTATGGAAAAATACGTTAAAAAGAAGATTTTTCGCTGTCGTTCCGTCCTAACAGTAGTGATTTTAATGTAATACAATAAGTTTGACGGAGGCTCAGAAGTCCAAACTCGGGGTTTGCCAGATAGCCATGGAGCGCAGCATATTCGAGTCCGAAACACCACGCTGCGCTCTAAGACTCGAATGATAGACGTAGCTCGAAAATCGGCTAAGTTGAAAGGGGACTGGGCTGGTCATGTCTGCCGGACGGAGTGGCAGCCCCCGGGGATCCGGCAGACCTCGTCGGCGATGGCGGGATAACTTGCGACTCCTTTTTGAGAGGCTGGTCAGATATAGCATAAACAGAGTAGAGTGGAAAAAGAGGGGGGAGGCCTTTGCCCAGCAGTGGGACACAGTAGGCTCTGAATAATATTAAATTTATCGTATGACATAAGGTCAATACGGGAACTAACCCTTATTGGCTGCGGGATAAGTGTGACTTAGATCTTACGATATTCAAGTCAAGCTAGCCACGTTGATATTTTCGTCATATTGAAACTATCCCTAATAGCATTTTCTTGTAGGGATTTGGTTGGGCCTTTGTTTACGTATTAGTTGGGCAACCGTTATATTTGGCCGTACGATTTGCTGGAGGGCCCTCGACAAAGGCCCTCCCAAAGATTCCCAACAGAGGGCCATAAGAGTAATTGTTTCGTTGGGCCTATTTAAATAAATCATACAATTATTCAACGGTGGTGGTTTTGGTTGGGCCGTGGTTGGGCCTATACACATTTGTTTGATGGTTGGTTAATTGTTACATTTGGCCGTACGATTTGCTGGAGGGCCCTCGACAAAGGCCCTCCTGAAGATTCCCAACAGAGGGCCATTAGAGTAATTTTTTCGTTGGGCCTATTTAAATAAATCATACAATTATTCAACGGTTGTGGTTTTGGTTGGGCCGTGGTTGGGCCTATACACATTTGTTTGATGGTTGGTTAATTGTTACATTTGGCCGTATGGCTTGCTGTAGGGCCAACTGCAAAAAAATAAAAAAGGGCAATTTTTTCGTTGTGCTTCTGTTTGCAAATTCAACAATTACCCAACGGCAAGTCAGGTAGGTCGGTAGGTAGTCGTGCACCAGGTTGGAGGCCCAACACAGCTTGTCCCACAAAGGGCCAACATTGTAACTTTAACGTTGGGCCTTGTGTAGGATTCTTACAATACTACCATAGGTAAATAGTTGTGTAATTTATAGAGGGCCTACAGTCTAATTATGTAATGGGCATTTGTTTACGAGTCCTACAGTTACCCTACGTTAGGTAAGTGGTTGTGTAATACGACGTTGGGCCTTTGGTGATAAATATTACAATTACACTACGGTAGGCATTGGTTGTATACGCACATGAAGGTCCTAGGCAGCAGTTGTTGTTAATCTTCTCTGTATCGTTCCAATTTTAGTATATGTACTGCCGAAGCAAGTACACTTACTATACACTCTAATTTGTATATATACTAACCGCACTTCAAAACTTCGTAAGCGAGATTTATGTTTATTGAGATTTAAATTGAGAAAATGTTGGTAAAATGCAATTTTTAAAATTAATGTATAAATTTTATAGTTATAGCTATTACATTTATAAGTTACTTTTAAAAAATATTATGATTATATCCGGAATAATCGAGAAAATAACTATAACTTCGATGTTTGGAGACAGTAACGACATCTAGTGACGCCACAAGCAAAGTTCCACAGCCAATGTTGGTAAATGCGACATTTGTCGTCATTGGGCCATCGGATGATATCGTTGATTAGCCAACGTTACCAAAGTAAACAAAGGCCCATTGTTGGGCATCAGTGCCACAGCCAATGTTGGTAAATGCGATATTTGTCATCAGTGGACCATCGGATGATATCGTTGATTAGCCAACGTTACCAAAATACACAAAGGCCCATTGTTGGGCATCAATGCTACAGCCAATGTTGGTAAATGCGATATTTGTCACCATTGGGCCAACGAATATTATCGTTGATTAGCCAACGTTACCAAAATACACAAAGGCCCATTGTTGGGCATCAGTGCCACAGCCAATGTTGGTAAATGCGATATATGTCATCATTGGGCCAACTAATATTATCGTTGTTTAGCCAACGTTACCAAAATACACAAAGGCCCGTTGTTGGGCATCAGTGCCACAGCCAATGTTGGTAAATGCGATATTTGTCATCATTGGGCCATCGGATGATATCGTTGATTAGCCAACGTTACCAATATACACAAAGGCCCATTGTTGGGCATCCGTGCCACAGCCAATGTTGGTAAATGCGGTATTTGTCACCATTGGGCCAACGAATGTTATCGTTGTTTAGCGCACGGTAGCAAAATACACAAAGGCCCATTGTTGGGCATCACTGCCACTGCCAATGTTGGTAAATGCGATATATGTCATCATTGGGCCAACTAATATTATCGTTGTTTAGCCAACGTTACCAAAATACACAAAGGCCCGTTGTTGGGCATCAGTGCCACAGCCAATGTTGGTAAATTCGATATTTGTCATCATTGGGCCATCGGATGATATCGTTGATTAGCCAACGTTACCAAAATACACAAAGGCCCGTTGTTGGGCATCAGTGCCACAGCCAATGTTGGTAAATTCGATATTTGTCATCATTGGGCCATCGGATGATGTCGTTGATTAGCCAACGTTACCAAAATACACAAAGGCCCATTGTTGGGCATACGTGCCACAGCCAATGTTGGTAAATGCGGTATTTGTCACCATTGGGCCAACGAATATTATCGTTGTTTAGCCAACGGTACCAAAATACACAAAGGCCCGTTGTTGGGCATCAGTGCCACAGCCAATGTTGGTAAATTCGATATTTGTCATCATTGGGCCATCGGATGATATCGTTGATTAGCCAACGTTACCAAAATACACAAAGGCCCATTGTTGGGCATCCGTGCCACAGCCAATGTTGGTAAATGCGGTATTTGTCACCATTGGGCCAACGAATATTATCGTTGTTTAGCCAACGTTACCTAAATACACAAAGGCCCGTTGTTGGGCATCAGTGCCACAGCCAATGTTGGTAAATTCGATATTTGTCATCATTGGGCCATCGGATGATATCGTTGATTAGCCAACGTTACCAAAATACACAAAGGCCCATTGTTGGGCATCCGTGCCACAGCCAATGTTGGTAAATGGGGTATTTGTCACCATTGGGCCAACGAATATTATCGTTGTTTAGCCAACGGTACCAAAATACACAAAGGCCCATTGTTGGGCATCTGTGCCACAGCGAATGTTGGTAAATGCGATGGTGGGCCAATACAAATTTTAATGTTGGCTACGGAACGAACCTCATCCCAACGTTTTCCCTACCGTTGGCACCGTGGGCCCCAACGAAAATGCTACTAGGGATGGTAACTAATATTGTACAATTTAAGAGCCCATCAACGTGCACACTAGCGCCTCTGCTGAATAATCGTGATTATTTAAATTTAACGAAAGATATTTAGAAAAGGGGGCCGCTACGTACTGTATTTTATATTTAAGTGCCTTTTGAATACATCAAACTAGTTTTTATGTTGCTGTATTCGTCGATCTATGAACTCAAAACAAAAACGGCTGTTTTAACTTTGAACGCATAGATTGACGAATCCAGCAACATAAAAACTAGTATGATGTATTCAAAAGGTACTTAAAAAATACAAAATACCTACAGTACGTAGCGGCACCCTTTTTAACCTATCGTTAAATTTAAATAATACGAGTATTTACAGTGGCGTTAGTGTGCACGTTGATGGGCTCTTAACACTAGAGACATTATTGACCGAAGCGAAGCGAAGGTCTACGTTTTGACTCGGGCATTTTGCTTTCGTATGTCCGGATGTTCTCCTCTACAGGTCGCAATTCTTAACCGATACTCGTGAAATTGTGTGACCGAATTTTATGACTAAATAAAATTTTTTTGTCAATCCGGTTTTTGGAAATTTTTAAAAATGGCGGAGTCGTGATACCTGGCGCCTAAACAAATAGTCGTATCGATATCATAAGACTTTTTTCTTTTTGAGACATGTTTACAGAGTTAATAGCAAAAAATGCAGAAAAAAATTATCGCTGGTTTAGGCGGTATTTAGATATTTAATTTTAACTAATTTTAATTTGAGAAGGAGTAGCTAAATTTCGTCAATCCATCTAAGAACTATTTGGCTCAGTTTGTAAACGTTCGCTTTTTCTGTTTGCACAGAGGGTCTGGGTTCGATCCTCAGTAATTGTATGCTGGGATATTATAACTTTTTGTATTTTTTTACACATAAATTTCGTATTGTTTTTCTTTAATTTACTATACACCGTGTTTTTATTGAATTCCGTTAACTTCGGGGTATAGTTAAGTACGTTTATAAGAACTAAATGGCATAGTTAATTTTCAAAAAAAAAATTTTTTTTTGTTTTCTTTTTTGTTTTTTTTTTGTTTAAAAAGTAATTAAATGTAGCATATAGCGTTGTTGTAACACGGGCATTACATTTAACTCAACCAAACAATTGAAATCTGTGACATATCAATGTCATTTCGTACATCAATCGACCGAGATTGTACTTAAGTTTAGTAGCAAATGTATGAACTCATTCTAAACACTAATCAATATGTAAGCCGGCCCTAAGGCAAGTGTACACGCTTGTAGAGGCCTTATAGTAAAAAAATAAATTATGGATTATCTCCGAAATGGACTTAATTAGAACATCGGTGTCTTTGAGAAAGTTACTTGATTTAATCTCAGGAATGCACCCTTGAAATTAACGGAAATCAAAAAAAACACGGTGTATTTAAAGCTCTTAGCACCATGTTATTTCAAGCTCTGCTCGCGAGGTCTACAGCTCACAGAGCCACTAGTGATATACTAGACAAGTAGCCATGTTGATACTCAAGACCAGATGAACCGGATAGCCCTCACCTTCCTGTCATGGCTTCTACGATGATAGACGAGGACTGGCGGGCAAGATAGTGTAGAGGGCATACTCGGCAGTCCCCGCCCTCCAGTCATCGTCTATCATCGCCAATGATCGCCTGCGACACGTGAGTTGTCGGTTTTTTGGCCGGGTGGTTGCGTTGAGTACACTTTGTAACAGGCAGTACCGTCTTTACCATAAAGATCGGTTTTCCTAGGATAGCGGTGCCGTCATATAGCGGCCGTATCCATACTAAATAATACGGCTAAATATGGATGTCGTAGTATTTGTATGGAGACGGCCGCTATATGACGGCACCGCTATCCTAGGAAACTAGAGCATAAGGGCACACGGGGCCCGTGCTTCAGGGGGGCCCGAAGGACAGACAGTAACAGTATATTTGATTATATAATAAACAGATCATAGTAGAACAATGATAGCTTTCTTTACTTTCCAAAAGAGCCCCAAATTCTTATGTGCCCTAGGGCCCCAGCATAGTTTAAGAGGGTTATTCCCACTAGTTACCAAGTTCTTACCAGTGGTAACTACTGGGAATTTTTTTCCCACCTTTTACCACTGGTAACTACTGGGAAAAAAAATCCCACTAGTTACCACCAACTCGCCTTGGTGGTAACTACTGGAAATTTTTATTCCCAGTAGTTACCACCAAAATATTGTTAGAATTCAATACTAAGAAAAACAGTATAAATAGTATAGTATAAATGTAGCGTGCTGTAATAAATAATTATATGTCAGTTAGTGATTCAATAAACAGCTCTAAAAGTGATCAAAAATATTAAAACAGTTTTACCGGTATAAGCGTAAAAACTAAAATAGAAGAGTCTCATTCTAGTTAAGTAGAAATTAACTTATTATCCGTGTGAGTGTTAGGCCCTATCTTCATACATCGCAGCGGGGTGCGCAGGGGGGGGGGAGAGTGGACTGTAGAAATTGTCGTAGGCGGCAGAGGATGGAGCAATAAAATAACGCAGCTGGCTTCTTCAGATGCAGGAGGGTCGAGGTTGGAGAGGTTTTTTCTTTTCCTTTTAGTTGTTTTTTTTTTAGGACTTTTTAAGCCGAGCCGCACAGGGCTCTTATGCTTAATATCGGACAATGTACATACGCCCTTAAGGCGCAGCAATTTACAAAAAACTTAAAACTAATAGTGACATATAGTTCGAGCTCTTCGCCATTCTCCGTTCGCGGATGGTGAAGAACTCGAACGGGTCACTCTCTTCCCGCGCAGGGGAATCTGCTTGAGTGGAGACGGCAGCAGCAGCTCCAGAAGTAGTTTTGAGTATTTTAGGTAAAGGCGGCCGGCGAGAGCGACGCGCTAATTTAGAACGACACAGTAGTCTCGGTTGTAGGGTTTTTGAACAACACAGTATTCTCGGTTGTATGGTTTTGTCATCTGGCACTCCCGACAATAATAATGGTGGGGACGAATTTGATGGATAGGGAAGCGGTGAAGGTGGGGATATGACGGCTGCGGTGTCGGGAGGTAGAGGGAGAGGTTGGACTACCTCCGCTGCCGTAACAGCAGAGGCCCCCCCCCCCCCAGCCCCCACCACTCCAACACCACGTTTTATATTCCGGAGTTCATTAATGATTTGGACCTCCACCTCCTGGGCCTTTGTTATGTCGTCATCGCTGTCAAGTAGGACGTTTCTAGGTCTTCTCTTAAACTTGTTGGCATGAGGGTTTGGTAATATATAGTTGCCAAACTTTTTAATTAAAGGGTTTGCGTGGTTTTCGACGTCTTCATGAAACTTCTTTGAGAGAAGCTTCATGAAGCGTCTCACTGTGGGCATTTTGAGGTCTCTGTGTAAGTCTAGATTGCTAACGTACCACGGTGCCCCTACGGCACGCCGCAGCAGTTTGTTCTGTAAGATCTGTAATGACTTAATGTTTGTGTTCGAGGCGTGTGCGAAGGCAGTGCAGGCATAGCCGAACACCGGCCTTATGCACGTCTTGTATAATGTCAGTTTGTTTTGCGTTGACATGGTGCTGTATTTCCCTATGAGGACGTTCATCCTACTTGCGAAAAAAGCAGCTCTGTTTTTGACTTTCTTAATATGATGGCTAAAATTAAGTCTCCTGTCAAGGTATACCCCAAGGTACCTCGCTACAGGTACCCAGGGTATAGGGGTGTCATGTAATTTGATACTCCCATGGGCAGATGTTAGCGCCCGATAGTCTGCACGCCTGGAGAAAATTATGCCCTGGCTCTTTTCCGGGTTGACCTCGACCCTCCAGCGTCGGCACCAATCCCCGAGGGCATCGATGGCGGACTGGAGGATCTTGGACAACCTAGAAGGGTGCGGAGACGTGGCATAAACAGCCGTGTCGTCCGCAAACAGGGCATAATTTGCACCAGGGATCTTAGGGATATCGTTTATGAAGAGAGTGAAAAGGGTGGGAGCAAGGACAGAGCCTTGTGGAACACCCGCTGTGACTGGATGGGCATTAGAAAGTGTGCCCTCGACTCTGTAGCGAAAGGTCCGACAATTAAGATAGTCCCGGATGTTATGGACTATCTGGTTTGGCACTCCAGAAGTGTACAGCTTGTATAACAAGCCGTTGTGCCAAACCTTGTCGAACGCTTTCGCCACGTCTATAATATAGAATATTGCTGCAGTTGGGATAGAGTGTCTGAATGTCGTGAGCCAGTACAGCGAGTGCTCCACGATCCTGTGAATTTGTTGAGGGCAAGAGTGTCTGGCTCGAAAGCCAAACTGCTCATCTATGATAATGTTTTCCTTACTCACGTGTTTAATGAGTCTATTGAGCACTATACGCTCGTAAAGTTTGCCCATAGTGCTCAATAGACTAATAGGACGGTAACTAGTGGGGTTATTTGCTGGTTTACCGGGTTTATGGATACCTATAACATTTGCCGCTTTCCACGCGTCCGGAAAGTGACAGTTTGACAACGCTGCGTTAAAAATGATTGCTAAGAATGTGATAATTGAGTCAGGTAATAGTTTGTATACTCTGTTAGGAATGGTATCCTTTCCTGGTGATTTGCGATTTTTAAGCTTTTTAATTAAAGTCTTGACTTCACTTCCGGACACCTGGTCAACCGGTGGATGCGAGATGGGCTGTTTGGAAAACTTTTCTACTTCGTTATCTACGAAATCAATGTGAGCTTGATCGGTTGGCTGCAGACTGGGGGAGCATTGCGCCTCCAGGCTGCTAGCCAGACACTCGGCTTTCTCAGAGTCAAGAAAGGCCGGAGCGCCGGATCCAGGGACAACTAGCGGGGGCATTGACACTACTGTGTCTTTCCGCAGGGATCGCGCCAGGTTCCAGTAAGCCTGGTGACCTGGCGCAATCCCCTTCAGAAATTGACCTCACCTGTCAGTTCTGAACTCGGCAATCTTCAGCCTGACTTGCTTCTGTAGTCTATTTAGGTTTGTCTTGGCAGCAGGGGAACGATACCTATTGTATTCTTTTAAGGCTCTATTCTTCCTCCACATCAGCTCTCTCAAGTGCTCAGGGAGACGCCAACGTCGGTTATCACCATCCGCTGGAACCTCCCTGGAGCACTCAGCTATCACACTTTGGAGGCCGGTGGAGAGGAAAGAAATCGCTTCATCTGTTTCTGTCTTTGTATCAACTTTAGGGAGGTTATCCAGGAGCTGCAGGTCGTCTGCGGCTAGGCGTTTGCCCAACTCGACCCAGTTGATGATGGTCTTTGTTTCGAGTGGTACATCGACCTGTGGGCCCAATTTGAGCAGCACAGGTCGGTGGTCTGAGTCAAGTTCTTGGATGACAGTAATGCTATTAAAACTGAGGGTTACTCCTTTAAGGAGAGCCATATCTAGAATATCAGGATTATAGGATAGGTTGGTAATGGGGTAGTGTGTAGGTTCTATGGGGGCTATGATATTAATGTTGTTTTCTGTGATGTATCTGAGGAGTCTGCGACCATTGGGTGTGGATAGTCTACAGCTCCACTGGACGTGTTTGGAGTTGAAGTTACCAGCCAATATTACCGATGAGTCCAACCCCAAAAGCACGTCCAGGTCACTGGCAAGGATTGGTTTGTTTGGAGGTTGATATATGGAAACTATTGTTATAGGGGGATGGTTGGTAAGCGCCAGCCGGCAAGCTGACGCCTCCATGTTCTCAAGGTCGGGGACATCTATGTTGCTACAATGTAGGGAGCGTTTATAGTAAATGGCCGTACCTCCACCCGGGGTGGTGCGGTCTTTGCGAAGTAGATTATAATTGGCTATTTTTGGGCTTCTGATGTTAGGTTTTAAGAGGGTCTCCTGTACCAAAAGGACATCCACTAGGTTGTCCTTGAGGAAACAGGAGACTTCGTCGCGCTGGTTTCGAAGTCCATTGGCATTAAAAAATGCCAAATTGAGAGACCTCGGCTTATTTCTGGCTGCGAATGTTAAGCGCGTATGATCTGATATTACGGAGGAGGTTCGCGTGCTCTGACATAATCAAGAGCTGGTCCCCGAGTGAGCCCGCCGCTCTAAACTTTGCAGCCATGTCACAGACCTCGTCTATATCAAAGATACAGGCGAGGTCCATGACAAGGCGCAAGTCGTCGGCTGGGTTTGCTGAGATCCCACAGCTGTTCTGCAGCTGTGGGCTAAGTTTAGGGAGGGTCCGGGCCTGTGAAGGCTTTGAGACCTGCGATGGGGGGGGGACAGCCTTAGGCTGTCCTACGGGCCATTGCCCTTTAGGCTTATTTACTCTTTTAGAAGAGGATGAGGGGGGTGAGACTGTACAGGAGCTGGAGCTGCAGCTGCTGCTACAACAGCAGCCGCAGGCTCAGCCTGTGTGGGTTCAGTATGATGATGATGATTTTCGGGAGGTGACAGCGGTGACGGGTTAGCCATGGCCACTTGTGCCTTTGCTTTCCGCACCCCGAGAGAAGGAAAATTGTCCACAGAAGGGACTGGTGGGGACAGTGACTCTACTGATGGTGGTGCAGCGGCATTTGGGGCTGACCTATTCCATACATTGTTTGAGAGATTTTTTGAGGGATTTTTATTTGGGTAGTATTTATATTTGGGCGCCTTAGGGCACCCACCATAGTTTCCTGTGTGATTGCCCCCACAGGGTCCACACTTGGGGTCCCCGTCCTTTTCCGGGTCCCTCTCACATTTAGAAGACTCGTGATCGCCGGCGCACTTCACGCACACCGGGTCCAATTTACAATATTTCTTGGTGTGCCCATACAGCTGATGCCGCAGACTGTGGCCAGATTAAAAATCTCGCCACCTAACTTGGAGTATTCCATAGTCACGACAACCATGTCATATGGTTGGCGCGGCTTGGTATAAGGCTTATACATTCTATGGCAGGAGAGTATGGGGAGTCCCTGCTCCCTGATACTCTCCATAACATCATCAGTATCAATCTCCTTAGGGAGACCTTTTATGACTGCTCTAATACCTCTTTCATCGTCAGTAGGAAAGGTGTAATAACCTTTAACCATAAGGGCCTTCCAGGCCCGGAACTGTTCAATGGTCTGGGTGAATATGGCCATGCCACCGGCTTCACCCTTTATTACACGGGCCTTTAAATAACCGACCCGTGTCTCTTTGGCTATTTTGGTGAGAGGGGTCCACCTAGTCTTGTCTCTCAGGACAAGAATAGGTGGAGGTCTCACTTTAACTGTCTTATCTATTGAGTTCCTCCTGTCTGGCCTCTTTATTGGGGGGTCAGGGGGGATCACGTCACTATCTATCTTCCCTACATTTGAGGGGAGGGGTTCAAATTGGTTGCCTGTCGCTATGGGTTGGGGAGTAGGCATAGTGGGAGGGGGGGACGGGGAAAGGGGGGACCCACGGGTACGCTTCCTCCTGTTCTTTTTATTTTTAACTACCTTAAAGTCTTGTTGTTCTGTCGAAGCAGTACTGTCATGACTGTCACTTAAAATGTCACAGTCCATGTAATTTTCATTTTCCTTATCACCTGTAAGGGTGTGGTCACTGTCAGTGTCTTTGGCTGATTCCTCACTACATGCATTTTTGGTGGTAGGGGACGACAGCCCCTGCCCGAGGGCCAGGGATACATCGGATAATTGACTGAATTGCCCTGGGGCCAGCTGGGTGTCAAAATGACTTACCTGCGAGCTGGGTGCCGCCGCCCCTGCATCGGGGATAGGGCCCAGGGGGGAGAGGTTTGCTACAAATCCTCTCTCGGAATGAACATTATTTTGAGACATTTCGTCGTGAGTGCCAGGTGACATACCTTTATTATCCTGCTGAGTCGGCAGCGACTGTGACGCCAACACGCTCTCGCCCGACGCCGTAAGGCTGTCTAGAGCTTCTTTGTAGGTATTCTGGAGCTCCTGCGCCGTCCCCGGGCAGCGCTCCAAAAAGTAGTTCATTGCCTTTCTGAGGGCAATGCTCTCGATTTCTCTAACTTGTTCGTTGGACAATTCAAACTCCATTTTTGAATCTACTCAATGACACTATACACTTAAAAAACTTAATTTACACTTATACTAAAAAACCTAACTAATAGAGTCACTATCTCAGGCACGATACCGCAGTATACACAGTCACAATATTGCCGCATACACGAAAACACGCTCGCATTGTACTAGGGAATCGCTGGCCAGCTGGGCCCGGCAAACTCGCGTCAAAGCTCGAGGGGGGGCGCGGCCGCCGCGAGGGGGGGCGCGGCCGCCGCGAGGCGGCGCGGGGGCACACGGAATAGCGCGCGCAGGCGCAATAGTATTAGTATCTATGAGGAGCACAGCAATGTACGCGCGTCACGCGCGTGCTCGACTCGGTCGCGGGAAGCGGAATTAGCGGAATGACGCTGAGCGGGGCGACGTACCTGCTTTTATTACCGTCTATTTTATGTACCTCGTCCCCCGCTACCCGCGTGGCGCGCATGCGCGGATCGTGAGAGATCGGCGTATGCGCGCAGACTTCCTATCTACCTATCTCTGTCTAATATGGTACCTCTCTTTTCCTCGGCCCTCATGCTTTCTTTATTTAAAATATTAAACTTATAAGTCTTATTTCTTATGCTATCCTACCTAACTTATTTTTCTAATTAGCCTATTATCACATTCTTATTTGAAAGGCGCAAAGTGTGTGTCGCCGCCGGCGACCCACACTTTGCCCCTCCCGTTATGCAGAGTTACGTAATGAAACACAATAGGAGGATATTTTATTATTCACAAACTTTGGCTTATCTAAATTATATCTTAATTATTTTATTATCTAATTACATCTTATTAATCTAAACGCGCGTCGTGTACAATCACCTTTGTGGTATAAATACTCAAAGTCATATGTCGACGTCGACGAAAAAAGTCGACGATTTGTTCATTCTCAACATGGGATTCGTACCAGTCGTTTGTCATGAAACGTTGTCTTTAATATGTGATCGCTGTATGACTTTGAGTATTTATACCACAAAGGTGATCTCCTTCTATTTTCATAATTAAATGGTCAACATCTAGCGTCTGGTTTACTAATATGTGGCCGAAAATTGTATGGCAAATTATCACTACCCAAACTATTTTTCCCATAGTATCATTTGGCAAAACTATCAGATGGCAGACCAATGTTTCGCATATATAACATGTCGCAAATGATTATTTACAATATTATTGTATGGCAAAATATTTAGTTGGTCATGTTTCAAAATGTCTTTTATTGTTATGTCGAATGTATTGATAGGCATAAATTATTTTTCGCCTAATATTGTGAATAACCTACCTATCCCTGGGAGCAGTTTCGTTTTTAGGGTCATAAAAATAAATAACCCTAACCTACCTATCTCTGGGAGCAGATTCGTTTTTAGGGTCATCAAAAAAAATAACCCTAACCTACCTATCTCTGGGAGCAGATTCGTTTTAGGGTCACCAAAAAAAAATAACCCTAACCGACCAATCTCTGGGAGCAGTTTCGTATTTAGGGTCATTAAAAAAAATAACCCTAACCTACCTATCTCTGGGAGCAGATTCGTTTTTAGGGTCATCAAAAAAAAATAACCCTAACCTACCTATCTCTGGGAGCAGATGCGTTTTAGGGTCACCAAAAAAAAATAACCCTAACCGACCAATCTCTGGGAGCAGTTTCGTATTTAGGGTCATTAAAAAAAATAACCCTAACCTACCTATCTCTGGGAGCAGTTTCGTTTTACGGGTCATAAAAAAAAATAACCATAACCTACCAATCTCTGGGAGTAATTTCGTTTTAGGGTCATAAAAAAAATAACCATAACCTACCTACCTCTGGGAGCAGTTTCGTTTTACGGGTCATAAAAAAATGCTAAATATAGTTGTGATCCAATAAAAAGTATGCGAAATTTCAATTTGGGCAAACGTTATTTAACAATAAATAGTTAGGTATAATAAAACATTTGCTTAGTAACTATTTTTCTAAACAAATCGTGGTAAAATGAACATCTGCTAAATAAAATTGTGTTCAAATAAAAATTATGCTAAATAATAATATGCTAAGCATTGGTTTGCCAACTAAAAGTACTGCAATAAGTTGGTTGGGAAGTGAAATTAGGCGAAAAATATTTCGGCGAGATGGCAGTACACCCTAGCGTCTTCAGCAGCAGGTTCCGACATGTTGACGCTTGGAGAGCGATATGCCGACTGAGGTCCGGGTGCGATTTTATTATCGCAGTGCGCGCGGGGCCATACAACTCCGTATGCCGCAATTCACTTTGCGAAAATCGCGTCGCGAGCAGTCGCGGAAAAATGTGACAAATCACAATTTTAAAATCGCTGCGATTTTTTTGTCGCATATGCGCGCACTGCCATATAAACACATACGTTACATTTCTGCGACTAAATTATCGCGCGACAAATAGTCGTGGTGCGCGCTTGGCCTAAACCAAACTGCGAAATCGCCGTGAAGTGTGCGAGTGTGGAGTCATACGTCAACTTCGCGATAAGCCTCCTCCACGCTCGTGCGCGAATCGCGGCGCAAAGCCGCGGACGCGAGTGTGGAGTCCTGAACGGAGACCTGCGAAATTGACTCCACACTCGTGTTCGCGGCTTCGCCCGCGATTCACGCGCATAGTCTGGAGGGGGCTATATGTTCGCTCCGCGACGTCGCGCCGCGATTCACGCACATAGTCTGGAGGGGGCTTAATATACAGAGATACCTTCCATATTATTAACCCCGTTTATATAGACTGGTTTTATTTTTCATAAAATCGATTTCGATTGGCAAATCATATTACTTTTTGGCAACCGGGTTTTTTAACCTAATTAGACCCCGCTGAATCCGAATTTGCCGGTTGCTCGATCGGAATCTTGACCGGAAATGAGATATTTGACGTGAAAGGTCCCTTTTTTAGTTTTTCGTAAATAACTCTTAAACGGTGGCCAATATCAAAAAATGTTGTTAAACAATAATAATCTACATAAAATGTTGAACCAAAAAGATTCAGTACACTTTTCGCAGGGATCAATATTTAAAAAGATAATAAAGAGGGAAAGTTGATTATAATAAATTCTAAGGTTCCTTGTTTTTATTTATTCGTTAATAATTTGAAAAGTATGACTCACAGCAAAAAAAAATCTTAAACATAAATAATAAACAAAAAAAATTCTACACGAAACATGTAGAACACTTTTCGCTAGGATCAATATTTAAAAAGACAAAGCAGCGGGTAAGTTACGAGTAATGATAATCAATTTTAAAGTCCCTTTTTAGTTTTTTGTAAATGACTCGTAAACGGCATAGTCTAATAAAACATGGTCTTCCATTCCCAGAGTGACACGGGCCTACGTCACAACAACATGGCCGCTATACAGGGTGGAAAGGCACGACGATCCTTCCCGGAAGTATTAGGTCGTTTAAGTGTTACAGAGACTATTGGTAATGGTAAGAATCGTTAATTGAGTAAAAAATAAAAATTGCAAAAATACTACTTTTTAACTGTGGTGATAACCCTATAGCATGTGCACATGACGGCTAGATTAAGGATCTCCGTCGGGAAAGCTCGGGACTTTACACTTTTTTCCGATCGTTGACAGTATCGCAATGATGTATGAATGACGCATAAATGTCAAATAAATCAAATGCATGCAAAAATATTACAAACAATTTTATTACTTTCTTAGATAATTACTTTTTTCCAATATTTAATACTATCTTCTTTTCACATACGGTGTTCAAATGTACCTCCGTGTATTACAACGCCGCCGCAGCCCGTACCCGAGTATGTCGATGCACATGCGATATAGTGTATGCTCTTCGTCATTTATCCTCCGCAGAAAGCACCAATTAGCCTTTGTCTCATTTCGTCCGCAGTTTCACATTCCGTTTGGTTTGGTACACCATATCTTTTACACAGCCCCAAAAATTTAAATAGCCACGAGCATCTAACATTTTTATTTGAAGAATATGACATTCAATAAGTATAGTTCAATGAAAATTTAATTTCAAACATCAGACGTCTTGTCTATTTCCTACCACGCAAGAAGGTTTGTTAGTTTGGTATTGAAGAAGTATTTATTCTTGATTTATTCTTAGTATTTAATTTTTGCAAGTTCATTTGGTGCAACTAACACAACCTACTTGTTATTTTTAATTATTTTAGATAGTTTCCAATTATTCGAAAATAATTTTGTGAAACGTGTTAAGAAACTAAAACCTTTTTATCAGTCAAGGAAACCAGAGATATTTATAAGACGATTGCGTACTTTTGAGTGGTTGTCAATGTCACCATTTGAACTGTCGTTGTAAACAATGTTGTGGTTAGTATTATTAATATTAAGGAATAACATAACTATTTCATTCAAGTATTGAACAAGTGGAACCACTAAGAAAGCGAAAATCCTGCAATGATTCTTACCGTGCTGTAAGCAGACCTAAAAATGGTTAGATGGCAACAAATTAGCATAATTTCCTGTCGAATACTGATTGTTTACAAGTAAGTTCATTGACCCTGTCACCTGTTAGGGTTAGAACAAAGTAGTTTTTGGCGTGGATGTTTAAAAGGTCATAATTTAGAAACGGTTGCCCATATTAACATAGTTTCTATGGAGAAAATATAGAGCTTAGGCTAAACTATCTCCCATTTCCGGAAAGGATCGTCGTGCCTTTCCACCCTGTATATAGCGCTATCGCATATTATCATATAGCGCTGTCGCATGATGACGTAGGCCCGTGTCAGTTAGGTGACCTAGAAAAGACGGGAATGGAGTACCAGGCGGAGTATATTATTATACCATGGTAAACGGTGTCCCCATAGATATAATAATATACAGAGATACCTTCCAAGCGAGCTGTCAGTGGGACCAGTTTTGTTTAGTGTACGATTAACAATGTGGCCCACCTTGCTGTAGCCATGTCGATAAAGTCATATCGATAAACTATCGACATTTCTTGCAATTTAAATTTTACTTCAAAGGTTTAACGATACCTAAAATGAACAAAAACGCTTTTATTCTTTATTGTGGTTATCAGATCACAATTTTATAGTCACGCCCCAGCAGGGAACCAAGGGAAAGTTCAGATATTTAATTAAAATACATACATACCTTCTAAAATAGGTGTTCCGCAATAATTGAATTATTTTATTATATTATAATATATTCATTATTCATTAGCATTTCAATTATGTATATGTTTAACGAAGATATTGAAGCTTCAATTAATCGCTATTTCGTTCAGCTGTGTAGCGTTTATCGATATATAACATGATTAAAATCGACTTTTCACATCCCTAAAAGAGCACACATATACGTTTTCACGCACACATACACAACCTGGGTCTACCTAAAACAGGGGTGCGAAACTCCTGACTTCGGTCAAACTCGGCTCCGCTCGGCTCAGCATTGCTCCGAGCAATTATTAGGGTTGGCACCACTTGACTTCCTTTTGCGTGCACGACCACAGATAAGATAATCTCTTGATTTTTGACAACCCTAAATAGCTGAAAGGGATAGTGCCATATATTAGAAAGGGACAGCATGATTCGACCCTGAACCGCTGTCAAACTTCGTTTTTGTAGGAAGTTTCCTTTATGTACGGTAGTACTATTAATTATTCTGTGCCTAAAAAGGGGACACCTGGATTTGAAGTCCATCTTGTCAACAGTATGGTTGTCCTTTTTTGACAAACGGCATTTTTAAAAGAGCAAGGAGAGCGAAATGATACTAGTTGCTGCGCCGTCAAAGAGAACAGACAGCGTTGGGGCCTTGGTGTAGATAAAACAATTTAAACATTCCAATCACTTGCACGCGCACTCATTTCGAACCTAAAAATGAGTCCGCGCGAACGTCTACTATGAAACAGGTCAAAAACTGCACAATGCGCACCTGAGAAACTGAAATGTAGGTATAGTTCGCCGGCCGGATACCGAATATTCGGCCGATGGTCTGGCCGAATATCCAGTATCCGTTGCATCTCTAATTATGGCTTAAATTGCTGTCTAACTTCGGTTTTGTAAGTATGTATAGTAACAGCACCAGTCATGGGACATTTAAGAGGAAATTTGGAGTATTTATGATATTTCCCTTGTACATGTAAACTCTCTCCGCTTAGCGTGTTAAAAGATGAAAGTCCTATCCGCCTTTCATGTTTTAGGCGTGTTGTATCAAAGATACTGCAATGAGTTTCCACATAATTAACAAATTAAAACTATGTTTTTTTTCTCCTGTCATGGACACCAAAGCTCCAGTAATGGGCCCCCGGTAATGGACGTGGATCCAGTAATGGGCCCCCTATAATGGACATTGCTCTATCAGTATAAAATATTGAAATGGGGAATAAGTTATGGCAAAAAAATAAATTTTTGGTATAAAAACGATATTAATTTATCCTAAGTCCGAGAATACCTCCTGGTTGACATATTTCGTAACTACATTTTACTTCTGTATTGTTTAAAACATGAAATTATGGCATGGCAAGCATCATTATGTCAATTGTCCCATCATAGGAGGTATGCAGTTTTACAGCTCCTATAATGGGATTGGGCCAAATACCACAATTTTTTTACATCTGTGGAGTCACAACATAGTGTGTTGTATACCTTATCTCATGGTAAATGCAATTAACAAAACACATTCTAGTTTTCATCAAGTATTAATTAATTAAAATTTAATAAATTAACTCACCTCTCTTAGCGAAGTTGTTAAGAATTTTTTGTGATATTTTTTTTCAGTGGCACGACAACATTTGGGTTGACGCACATTTCTTAAAAAATAACCTAATTTAATAAAAATTCAAACATAATCAGCTCTAGGACTCTTATTTATGATAAAAATATATCCAGTGTTTATAAACTACTTTTATATACTTATTTTAGAGGAATTGTGTTTTTTTGTCCCATTACTGGTTCCGTGTCCATTATAGGGTATACTACTATATGTCCTTACTGTGCGGTAGTAACTACCTACTATAATTTAATATGTGCTGCGGGTTAAGTGTAGCAGGTATACTTGGTTCTTATGATATTCAAGTCAAGCCACGTGGATATATTGAAATTATGGTAATTTTGTACAATTCAACACTTCAGACATTATGACACACACACTAGACAAGTAGCCGTGTTGATACTCTGGACCAGGTGGACCGGAAGGCCGTCACCTCACTCTCAGGCAAACCAACTTGTGGACTGCCTGTGGATCAGCACTGAATGGTTCAAATTTTTGCGTTTTGTCGACGTCAACCCCTCCCCCCATAGGTGGGGGTTATGGGTGTCTGGGTAAAAAATAAAGCAAATAATTGATTGCAAACAAATTTACTTCACCTTAATAGTGCATATAAAAATTAAGGTGGTGGTACTGGTGCTCGACGCGGTCCCAGTACATGTCATCTTGAAACTTAAGTTATTGTCAATATAGGTGACAGCAGGGGGTCATCTATTGGACATTAGCATGTCGAGCACTAGTACAACCACCTTATTGACATTTGTATAAATGCAATCTTTTTATTGCAATACAGTTAGTTTATGATCCTTTCGCATTTCCTCAAAGGTTAGCTGGAAGAGATCCCTTCTACCTTGTAGGGATAACACACAGTACACACATACACACAGTCAACATCTCTTTTACAAAGTAGATCGAATCAGAAATAAGACTGCACCGCGTCGCGTATTCTCACAGATATGAGCGCCGCGCCGGCGCGCCGCCGCCGCCGACAAAATTTTCGCGCCGCCGCCGCCGACGCTGCGCTATCGGCGTGGCATCGGCGTGACCTTGTTAGATACTACTATTTTCAGAATCAGATAATATATATTTTATCTAGTTTAGATCTTTAACGGGGCCAGTCTGAATAGCTTATAGACATTAAAAGGTATTTTAGGTCCATATAATTAAAAAATATCGATGGTAAATTCAAACTTTTCTGTTTGGTAACCGCGCTACTAGTGTTAGGGCAACGAAATGACTAATTTTGCCAGCTGGCTAGCTCATCCGTCATTCACCGCTAATTTAACCATTGCAAACATGGTTGAATGTCTTAAAAAGGTGTAAAAGGGGGTTAATTTCAGATATTAAGTGTTTTCACGTTCAAAGGTGGCCGTTGGCTTCGCACGGAAGGCATCGGAAACGGAATCGGGTCTCATTCAAGCTTGGCACAACAATTGAACAATGGTTCAAATTTCAAGCGTTGCTCCCTCGCAGCCCAATCTTTGGCCTCGCATCGCTCGCATAGAAGTAAGCCGCTATCTGAACCTCCAAGTTTTCGACCCTGTTTGGAGCCTAACTTTAGGCCTCGCTTTTAAAATGCTTGGTCATTGGTTCTTCTCCGATCTTAGCTCCACTGCAGCACAGCCTTTGGCCTCGTACAAATGCACCTGCAGGAAAGCTCCAGGTCTTTAACACTATGGCCTCGGTCTTTATCGGCCTTCGGACTTGCTTACACTGGACCAATAGTTCAATTCCAGCTTTGCTCTCTTGCAGCTTGTCCTTCGGCCTCGCAAAGAAGCGCGCCGTAGTCGGCGCTCCGCGCATTCGGCCTTCAGCCAAGCTCACACTTGGCGTTCGATTCTAAGCTGTAAGCTATACCTGCAACTCAGCATCTAGCCTCTCATGGGAAGGCGTCGGAATCAGGTCTTCGGTGTTAGGTGGAGCTCGGCCTTTTTGACATTAATCGGTTTGTTGGGTCGATATTGGTTCATGACGGAGTTTGATTTTCCTCACTTCGGCTCTTTGGACTGTCGACCAGACGTTTCCATGATACAGTCAATCCGCTACTTTTTATGTACGTAGTACAAAAGATAAGGGCCACGGAAAGATCTTCCGGCCAGGGCCTCGCCAAGATTAAGACCGCCTCTGATGATGCGCGCTATCGTTTATACTATATTAAAAAAACCGGACATGTGTGAGTCGGACTCGCCCACCGAGGGTTCCGTACTTTTTAGTATTTGTTGTTATAGCGGCAACAGAAATACATCATCTGTGAAAATTTCAACTGTTTAGCTATCACGGTTCGTGAGATACAGCCTGGTGACAGACGGACGGACGGACGGACAGCGGAGTCTTAGTAATAGGGTCCCGTTTTACCCTTTGGGTACGGAACCCTAAAAATCGTACCTTTATTCAATAAATTTTGCTTGAAATTGAAAAATGCACTTATTTTATAACTTTCTTACAGAAAAAACATGTATTTTCGGTAAAATTTTGGTTTGATTTCTTTTTTCATTAATCAAATGTGTTTCAAGGCCACGCCGCCGATTCGCCGCCGCCGCCGACCGATTTTGACCGGCGCGCCGCCGCCGGCTAAATGCCTATCGGCGCTCATATCTAATTCTCAGTAATACCAATATGAATAAAGCTTCTTCTCAGTAATACTTAATATTGATATAAACGGGGTTAATAATATAATGCCCACCAAAAAATATTTCGATACCCTTAGCAGTGGGGAGACACTAACTCCGTTCGGGCAAACTCGGCTCCATTCGGCTCAGCATTCCTCCGAGCAATTATTAGAGTTGGCAAAACTTGACGTCCCTTTGCGTGCACGACCACAGATAAGATAGACTTGAATTTTGACAACCCTAAATAGCCGAAAGGGATAGTGCGACTACTTAGAAAAGGATAGAATGATTCGTCCTTGAATCGCTGTCAAACTTCGGTTGTGTAGGAAGTGTCATCTCTGTATATTTGATGACACTGCACTTCAATTAAAATTGTATTTCAAAGACCAAATGTAAAGTTTTTTGTTTCCTGTGAAATTTCCGAGAACTTTTCGAACTTTTTGGAAACTTTCCGTAGCTTGCCATCTGTATTCACATGTGCAATTGAAAGATAGACGTTAGCATCGTTTCTCTCGGTCGACTATACGATATTTTGTCTGTGAAAATGAACCCAGCAATATGGTGACGTGAATAGCAGTAGAGTGAAATTATGTTGACTGGACCCGAATAAAACAGTATGAGCTATTATAAACCATTTTACGAAACAACAAAGTTATGGTATCCTGGATATATGTGTTTCAAAATGTTTCCTTAAATTTATTTCATCGAAAAAAATTGTTTCACATATTTCGCATTCGTATGATTGTTCATCGGTGTGTATTTTTTTATGTCTCTCTAATTGCCATTTTAATGTAAACTGGTTGTTACATACTTCACATCTATACGGCTTCTCTCCGATGTGACTCATTTTATGTGTCTCAAAACTATATTCTTGACTTAATTGTTGTTTACGTTCATTACATTTGTATGGTTTCACGTCACTATGGACTCTTTTGTGGATCTCTAAATGATCTTTTCTTCTAAATTGCTTGTTACATTCTTTACATTTGTATGGTTTCACACCACTATGAATTCTTTCATGGATAACTAAATGATGTTTTAGTGTGAATTCCTTGTCACATTTGTTACATTTGTATGGTTTCACTCCACTATGGATTCTTTCATGGATAATTAAAGAATGTTTTTGCGTAAATTTTTTGTTACATTCTTTACATATATATGGTTTCACGCCACTATGGACTCTTATGTGGTTCTTTAAACCATGTCTTCTTTTGAATTGCTTGTTACATTCTTTACATTTGTATGGTTTCATTCCACTATGGATTCTTTCATGGATAAATAAAGATTTTTTTTGTGAGAATTCTTTGTTATATTCTTTACATTTGTATGGTTTCACGCCACTATGGACTCTTTCGTGGTACTTTAAACTATGGCTTCCTTTGAATTCCTTGTCACATTCTTTACATTTGTATGGTTTCACGCCAGTATGGACTCTTTTGTGGGTCTCTAAATTACCTTTTGTTGAAAATTCCGTGTTACATTCTTTACATTTGTATGGTTTAATTCCACTATGGATTCTTTCATGGACAACTAAATGATGTTTTAGTGTGAATTCCTTGTCACATTGTATACATTTATATGGTTTCACTTCACTATGGGTTTTTTCATGGGAAACTAAAGAACCTCTTACTGTGAATTGCTTGTTACATTCTTTACATTTGTATGGTTTCATTCCACTATGGGTTTTTTCATGGTAAAATAAAGAAGCTCTTACTCTGTATCGCTTGTTACATTCTTTACACTTGTATGGTTTTTCTCCGGTGTGAGTTCGTTCATGGTTAACTAATTTATTTTTAGCTGTGAATTGCTTGTTACATTCTTTACATTTGTACGGTTTTATTCCACTATGGATTCTTTCATGGATTACTAAAGAATCTCTATGTGCGAATTCATTGCTACATTCTTTACATTTGTATGGTTTCATTCCACTATGGATTCTTTCATGGATAACTAAAGAATGTTTTTGGCGGAATTCCTTGTTACATTCTTTACATTTGTATGGTTTCACGCCAGTATGAACTCTTTTGTGGGTCTCTAAATTATATTTTCTTGTAAATTGCTTGTTACATTCTTTACATTTGTATGGCTTCATTCCACTATGGATTCTTTCATGGATAACTAAAGAATTTTTTAGTATAAATTCTTTGTTGCATTCTTTACATTTGAATGGTTTGACTCTAATGTGGGTTCTTCTATGCATATACAAACTGCTTTTTGTTGCAAATCGCTTGTTGCATTCTCCACACACGTACGGTCTCTCTGCTGAGTGCAATCTTAAATGCTTATTCAGTAATGCGCTATTTAGAAATGCTTTATTACAAACTCCGCATGTATGTTCCGGGTGTGTATGTGTTCTGATATGTCGGATTAAAGTAAGTTTAGACGTAAACTGCTGACTACACATGTCGCAATAGTAAGTCTTCTTATTCGTTTGTGGTGCGATATGGTGTTGTTGATGTGTGATTAAACTAGAGCTGTGTGGGGTGTGTGTAGGGCGAGTATCGTGTGTTTGGGCTTGTTGCTCGGCGGGTGTGTGAGTGGGCACGTATTGCACACTGCTGGCGGGGCTCGGCTCGCGGTGTGACGTCACGTCCTGCACACTGCTGGCGGGGCTCGGCTCGCGTTGTGACGTCACGTCCTGCACACTGCTGGCGGGGCTCGGCTCGCGGTGTGACGTCACGTTCTGCACACTGCTGGCGGGGCTCGGCTCGCGGTGTGACGTCACGGGACACGGCTGGCTCGCGCGTGGGGAGTGGCGTAGGCGCTCGAGCCTCACGGAGCACGCCAGCGCGAGCTGCTGCCTACAGCGCAGGGACAGAGGCGCCAAGCTAACCCCGTACTCGCCGGCTGAAGACACTGAAACGACATATTCACATCAGAGTGAGCCATGATACAATAATACCTGCGCCAGGTATAGCATTCTGAGACATGGCGTTACACAAGCTACGTCATTAATATGCAATAAACTATCATAAAAACGCATTATAATAAATGTAGGTAAGTTTCTGCGAGTAAATAAGTATGACATAAATTTGGGGTAAAAACGCTACTAGAGAAGCTTTGGGTAATAAATTATGCGAAACTTGGTATGCGAAATACGTATCGGACATAAAAAACTATGCCAAATAGATGGCACTCGCTTTGGGTCCAAATAAATTATAAGAGAGTTATTCCCTAATCGTTGCTTCGCCCGACACGGTACAACAACGGTACGACAATATTACTGACTGAACGGTGAAAACCCGAGTCATTTGCGTGCAGACGATTTCATTCTATTCTCAGAATGTCCAAAAAATCTAGAACAAATGCTACAAGTCTACAACAACTATCAGACCAAAGCATAATAGCAGGGCTTTCAATGAACACAAAAAAAAAAAACAAAATTATGACTAACGGTTCACAAAGTCACAGCATCATGGCACAGAATAAATAATAGTACAGGTACAGAGGATTCACTCTCTAACAAAACTCGTCCGTTATGATTAGGACAGATATGACCGCTAGGTGGCGCAAGCGCCACGCGCGGCTTATGGCCAGCCACCAAAATTAGTGTGGGACGGATGTACTTGTAGCTACTTGTTGCGACGCGACGAGATCGCGGAGTCAGCCACGCCTGACCATGGTAAATAAGGAGAAAATAGACTACGTCGACGAGTATGTACACTTGGGTCAGCTAACAGCTACAAGTGATACTATGGCCACAGTATAATAAAGAGTACTAACGTACAGTGTGAACACTCCCTGCCTCCCGTTGAAAGTGCCGCCCACCCGCTCTCGGTTACCTCACAGTTACCGGCTGGCAAGGACGCGACGACGAGCGGAGACCACGTAAAATATTCAAATATTTAACAAATCTTTACAAAACCTATCAGATCACACTGAAAACAGCACAATATCGATATGAACAAAATAATCATGTTTTCAACTTACGTAATATTTTGGTGGCCTGAATTTCCTTACTAAAAGTACTACGTTTATACTTCGAGAGAGAGAAAAACCTAAGAACCTAAGAGTACTTCGTTTATACTGATTCAAAATAGGAAACTATCGTATAAATCGAGCTTACATACCCACCTTACAGTATAATACGATTAGTATTTCTTCGTAATTCGCGCAATGAGTTTTGAGTCATTGAGGTCATCGAAGTTGACAACAAAATGGCGCAAACCCTAGCTCGTCTTATCTCACTCACACAAGCATGGTACGCGTTCACCTACAGGAGCTTAGACTGTTTGCGTAGGAACGCGTTTGTTTCATACATTTGATCGCCAGTGTCCGAGGTGTGCATGGCTAAAGAAATTGATAGAAGAATTGCCCACACTTGGAAAAGGTTTCGGTCACTTAGCGAAGTAATGAAAAACCAAGACATGCCAATAAAGGAAAAGAGGAAAGTCTTCAACACATGCATCCTACCGTGTTTAATATACGGGTGCCAAACATGGGCACTAACTGAAAAATTAAGTAACAAAATTAAAGTATGCCAAAATAGTACATATAGAGAGAAGTATAATTAAAGTAAAAAGAAGAGATAAAATAGAACTAAACAAAATTAAAGGTACCTACCAAAAAGAAATACTTAATATTGTTATCACTGTAGAGCAACAATAAAGACTTGTTTTATTTATTATTACTGACTGAGACTGAGAGCATTGGGATTTATGCAGAATGTCGTTTTAGAGAGTTTTTTAATGAGATGTAAGGAGCCGATTATGGTACAAATCAAAATTGTAATGGAGGTTATGTAAATTTATTCTCATGTTTTTTCTCGTTTTCATTTACCTAGCCCCTCAAGTCAGGGCTTCCCCGACTGCAATTATTAATAAATTATGAGAGCTAGCGTTCCTTCTTCCAAGCTCCCATCCCATATTTCAACCCGGATATGTTTTTGTTCACATATAAGCTATTAAAAATACATCAAATGATATTTAGTATGGAAGCTGCACGCCTTCCTGTAAGTAGCACTCAATTCGTTTTTTTTTTCATAACAGCTGTCAATTTATTCTACAAAATTCTGAATATTGAGTGAATACCATTTGATACTTACGTAGAGGCGGCTCGGAAGGCTCGCTGCACGCGCCATCTTCAGGTGGTTCAACGAAGTCTTCCTCTTTTAAAATAAATAACATGTAACAAAAGTTTTAAACGAGGATCTAAAGTAAATATCAGAAATAGTTCGTATTTGGCGGTATTTTTCTCAAATATTCGTGTTGAAAATATTTCATTGATATATCGTTGGATGACAAGCAAAAGTCACTAACTAACATCATTGTAATTATTGGACAATAAACCGTGTCACAAGTGTAATAAAGTGCATTGTTACTTTAATTTTTTGATAGTACTTAGTGAGTTTTGCTTGTCACACGATGATATGGCAAACAAAAGTAACTAAATATGTGATAAATAGCCACAGAATGACTTGCTGGCACCAAACAACACAAGTATGCATAAATTACTATAAAAATACACAATTGAAGATCACTATAGGTGTGCCTAATGCCTATAATATTGAAGTGTTCCCTCGATTTATTCATAATGTTGTCATGAGATCCAGAAATGATGATAATGGGACTGGGATTACAAATAACTTGATATCAAGCTTAATATTTACCTTTGACACTCAGTCCTCCCTCTAACCTCTCCTGCAGCTCGGCCTGGCAGTGCTGCACCTGCATCTTGAAGAGGCACGCCTCCCGCAGCCGCCCCAGACACACCTCGCAGATACCACTCTTGCCATTGTTGCTTGGTGTCAGCTGCAAAATGTAGTATATTTGTTTCTGATGTTCAATTTATGTCTATATTATTTGCACACAAGACTCACAGCAAAGTTATAAGGCTACTGTTTACCTGAGGCAGATATGGGCGGAATATTCAGTATTTAGCATGTTTTCTTATGTTCATATTCAGCTCAGCATTTGGTGCAGTAAGGAGTCCATAGTCGGCCCATCCCTAAACGAAAATCTTATAGTGAGTCATGGACTTGCCGGCTAAACTGCGTCAAGCTGATTTGTATGTTGTTAAGTAAAAATGTTACATATAAACTATTTTACACCCAAAACTCAGCTGCCTTCTAAATATCACTGTGCAATTTCTGTACAAACTGCCAACAATAAGCGGAAAAGCTATGCGTTTTCTTATATAGAATATGATTTAAAACAAAGAAAAGATTATTTATAGAAAATTAAGATGTTAGTTCAGGAATCAAGATTGTGGTGTCATATTTTATTAATAAGTAAGAGATGGAACTAGCGCAGTTTTTGTCAATAAGAGATGAAGATACTTTAATGAAGCAGCTATCCGTAGATTTCTATAAAAGAGGAACAAGTTAACTAACAATATGAACAAACCTAAATCTGCTAGTAGTTTTGGTTTTGAACTTGATGTTTAGGTAATTTTATAAACATAAAGTTAAGTTTTCTACAGAAGATATTCTTATTTGAGAGTATTTTATTAAGTAGAACTTGTATAATACCATATTGATCGAAGTTTTTTGAGGTTATTTTGACAACTTCTAGTTTTAGTTTAGTTGATCCTAAGGAAGAAACAATAATAGTAAACATAGCTGTGGTTACAGCAGATTTCAGGCAATGAAAATATCCTGCGTCGTTACTTACTTTGATTACAAAGCATTCTTCGATCATGACCGAGTATATTTCCGTTATGCCGAGACGAGTGTACGGTGTCCTCAAATCTTTGGCCGAAGGCCGCTGCAGGCAGCAGTGGCACTGGTTTATCGATTCCATCACATTAGTACTTTAAAACTCTCTTCTATTCACCGATTTTATAATCACATACGATTATTAAATCAACAACCATGACCAACATTACCTAATGAAGTTGACAGCTGTGCGCGGGAGCGTAGCCGCTGCGTTCAGAAATTTGATACAAACACGTTTTTAACTCTCTTTGAAAAATTTATTCCTTTACTTTAAATACTAGTGGCTCTGTGACCTGTGGACCTCGCGTTAAGCTTAAGGCCCCTCTACAGAATGGGCCAGCGTGAGCCAGTCTAGGGGACGCATTTATGCGTTAGAGGGAGAAAGTGATATTGATATCTCATTCTACCACATGGCTGCGTCCCTTGGACTGGCCGGCGTTGGCCCATTGTGTACAGGGGCCTTTGGAAGATGTAAAAGTCAAATAATTAGTTCGTTGAGTCGTTATCACAGCGAACTCACAATGGTCTTATGCGCCATAAGGTAAGGACTATTATTATATAATAACCAGGCTTTTAATTGCTGTCTAACTTCGGTTTTGTAAGAAGTGTCCTTTCTGTACGATAGTATGTACTATAATTTATTCTGTGCTGCGGGTCAAGTGTAGCAGGTATACTTAGTTCTTATGATATTCAAGTCAAGCCACGTCGATATATTGAAATTATGTACAATTTAACACTTCAGACATTATGACACACTAGACAAGTAGCCATGTTGATACTCTAGACCAGGTGGACCGCAAGGCCCTCACCTCACTCTCAGGCAAACCAAGTAATGGCTTAGCACTAGGGCTTGCAAATATTCGAAACTTTCAGGTATTCGAATATTCGACTTTTTCTGACGACATATTCGAATATTCGAATAATTATTCGAATATTATAAAAAATAAGAAAAAGAACGAGAAATCGGTTTATTATCGTTTTATTCAAAAGCTTATTTCACATATTGCTAAAACTAATGATATTTTGCAGAAATCCACTTAATTGACTAGATTTTATCATCCTACTATGAGATGCCCACATTTATAAAAACAAGTAAAACGCCAAAATAAGACATATTCAATATTTCTAGATAAAACTTTTATTATAAATGCGCCGTTGAGTGAAATAATATAACTTTAATCATCTAAACCAAACCTAGGTATGTAAGAAAATTTTTTTAGTAGGTAATTATTTTCTGATTTAAATTAACTTGTAGTCACTCAGAGGCCTTAATTAATGGTCGGCTTAATTATATAATATTGGAATATTTAAGGGAAAAAGTTAGTTGACTACTGGATTATTTGTCAGCTAAAGGTGCATAGTTAGATTACCTAGTTGGGCACTTGGGCAGGTTTGGTATGATCAAATTTGAGAATTGCGATAAGTGCGGGCAAGGTTTAGTCTTAATAAACAGAATGACCCTTTAACTTAAAACTTATGCACCGTAAAAATAACATACTTTTTGATTTCGTTTTCTTTCAAATTGAGTTAGGTTTCACTGTATTCACGAAGTCTATCGAGAGGAATACAGTAAAAATATTATTTCCTTCGTATTTGGGTACCTACCATTACTCATTCACTGTAAATACCCGGAAAACACACAGAAACTGTAACTGCAGCGGATTAAATAGATTTTTTATAGTAATAAAAAATATTCGAATATTCGAAACCTGAGCGGCCGAATATTCGAATATCAAAACAGGCCGAATATTCGACAAATTCGAATATTCGAATTGCAAGCCCTACTTAGCACTGAATGGTTCAAATTTATGCGTTTTGTTGACGTCAACTCCTGCTGTGCTCTACCTATGGGCGCCTGGGTATAGTAGATTGTTAACCAAGGGTTGAAAGGCACCCATTTCTGTCGAGGTATTTTGGCGCTCGAACGCAGTGAGAGCGCCAATAGTCCGAGACGGAAATGGTGCCTTTCACCCGAGTTAAACACTCTACTTTTCATATCGAATGCGAGGAAACCAAACAAGACAAGGCAATTTCGCAAAATCAGTAATTGAAGTACCCAATAGACCTACGGCCATGATTTTTTTCCTTAGGACTTACTTGCAATCGGAGACTTTACAAGTGTGAAGATTAATAACCCCTAGCGAAAATCATTTAGATTGCAATATTTACGAAAACACACATTTTTTAACAAACTGCAGTAATTTTAAAATGATTTGTTCATTATAGTATGAAAATCAGCGGGATTGCCTCTTACTTTTTAATTTTATACTTTTTCGTTCTAAAAGCCGCAACAGACTACCGGACCGCACCGCGACCTTGGTGCGCCGCACCACGTAATAACATAATAAAAGTATTTTAAATATCAAATAATAATTTAATTAATAATATAAGAATTTTTTATCTTGTATTTTATTTTATTTTCATGAATATTGTGCGAAATAACTTTAAAAACCAATTTAATATCGTACAAACGTTTAACTGTGGCTGTATAAGATTCTGCCTTTGCTCATTTACGCAAGTGTAAGGTTTAAAAAAAATTTTTGGTGTATTCCTTTTGGTTCCCGCCTTATGAAATCGAGTAAATAGAATTTAACGAAAGAAATCAAGAATAATTTGTTTTTAACAATTTACTTATATAATTTTTTATAAAAAGAGGATCAACGTGGGATTAGTAAAATTAATCAATTACCAATTGTTGCAGGCGAGGAAATAAAGACCCTATTTTTCCATTTTATTTCCACCCACTTGTTCATGGGACGGGGACGCAGAGGAGTACACCACTTTTCTGCGCTAGAGCATAAACGTATCACTTTCTGCGCACCTTTTAGAACAACAACGACCCACTTTCAGAGCATGAGATATGAAAAAAATAAAACACAATTGTTTGCAAACAAATTTACTTCACCTTAATAGTGCATATAAAAATGGTACTGGTGCTCGACGCGGTCCCAGTACATGTCATTTTGAAACTTAAGTTATTATTAATATAGGTGACATCAGGGGGTCATCTATTGGGCATTAGCATGTCGAGCATTAGTACCACCACCTTATTGACATTTGTATATATACAATTTTTTTTGCAATTCAGTTAGTGGTTGATACATTCGTATTTCCTCAAAGGTTAGCTGAAAGAGATCCCTTCTACCTGCTAGGGATAAGTAAAGCTTCTCGGTATACTTAATATTGATATAAACGGGGTTAATAATATTATAATACCTACAAAAAAAATACTTCGTTACCCTTAGCAGTGGGGAGACACTACTCCGTTCGGGCAAATTCGGCTCCATTCGGCTCAGCATTAATCCGAGCAATTATTAGGGTTATAACACTTTAGGGTTTAGTGGTGTTTTATTAATATCTCCGTTGACATTTGTTGGGACGTCAGTCTTTCCGTGACCACAGCTGGTGCAACTCAGCTGAAACGTCGGAATTAAAGGTAAAAACAATGAAATTATATCGCGGTAGACCCGTTTGTGTAATTAAATATAATTATTAGGGTTGACACCACTTGACGTCCTTTTGCGTGCACGACCACAGATAAGATAGATGATAGACTTGAATTTTGTCAACCCTAAATAGCCGAAAGGGATAGTGCCATACATTAGAAAGGGACACATGACTCGTCCCTGAATCGCTTTTGATGACTGCACTTCAATTCAAATTGTATTTCAAAGATCAAATGTAACGTTTTTTGTTTCCTTTCCTGTGAAATTTCCGAGAACTTTTCGAAGTTTTTGGAAACTTTCCGTAACTTGCCATCGGTATTCACATGTGCAATTGAAAGATAGACGTTAGCATAGCTTCTCTCGGTCGACTATACGATATTTTGTCTGTAAAAATGTATCCAGCAATATGGTGACGTTGATAGAATTAAATAAAGAAAATAAAAAAACCGGGCAAGTGCGAGTCGGACTCGCGCACGAAGGGTTCCGTACCATAATGCAAAAAAAAACGAAAAAAAAAGCAAAAAAAATACGGTCACCCATCCAAGTACTGACCACTCCCGACGTTGCTTAACTTTGGTCAAAAATCACGTTTGTTGTATGGGAGCCCCATTTAAATCTTTATTTTATTCTGTTTTTAGTATTTGTTGTTATAGCGGCAACAGAAATAGATAGATAGATAGTTTATTCCATAACAATTTTACAATCATGTCGGAAATATCACAAGTGAAATTTAACTTACGAGCTACTAAATTAATCACAATTTTATAAACAACATGCATTTAACTTAAACTAAGTATACAAAATAATAATAATTACAGTTTTTTATGTCAGTTCAGTCACGTTATGAATATTATACAAACACATTGAAAAATAACTTATAAATTACAGATAAAGTCATTAACATCGTAGTAACATTTAGTAATTAAGAGGTCCCTTAGCCGGCATTTAAAGTTGTTTACATTATGTATTGATTTCAGTTCGATAGGGAGGCAGTTATACAATTTTATTGCTTGATATCGCACACAATGGTGAACAACTTTCAATTTAGGCGCTATTAAGTTATCCAAGTCCTTCCTGCGTGTGTTCATTCTAGAAATTCTTTCTTCCTCGGTCTCGTATCTATTTAAGTGTTTAACGACACCAGTCAGCAAGACCAGAATATAGAGACAGGGTACCGTAAGAATTTTGAGCCGGACAAAATGCTCCCTACACGACTGCCACCATGGGATTCGGACCATGATTCTGATGGCACGTTTTTGGGCAACAAATGCTTTATTTATATTATATTTGTAGCTTTGACCCCAAAATTTAATGCTGTATCGCAACCGGGACTCTACTAATGCGTAATACACAGACTTTAGTTGTTTTATAGTAACTTCGTCGCGTAAGCTCCTAAGTGCATAGCAAGCTGAGCTGATGCTATTTTCCAGCGACTTGAGTTCTTCTCTCCAGTTAAGATCACTATCTAGATGTATTCCAAGGAATTTAACGCTATCTTCAGTGGCAACGTCAGAGCCTTCTAAGTTAACGTGTAGGGACTCTCTACTCCTAGACGTTGTTCTAAATAGCATAACTTTTGTTTTATTCATATTCAATATTAGATTATTGCTATTGAACCATGTCTGAAACATTTTGAGCACTGCGTTTACTTTATTGTTCAGTTCTTCTGTATTCGTTGAGGAAACTATCGCGTTTGTGTCGTCTGCAAAGACTACTACTCCAACATCGCTAAATTGTTTACAAATGCAATCAATTAAATCATTGACAAATATTACAAAAAGAATAGGTCCGAGAATAGAGCCCTGCGGCACCCCTTTATTAATTTTAGCGAATCTGGAACGGTATACTTTCTGACAACCATCTTCTATCGATTTCATCTCTACTAGCATTTTCCTGTTTAACAAGTATGATGTGAAAAGATCTAATACCTTACCCCGGACGCCACAGTAATTCAGCTTGTACAATAGAATTTCATGATCAACCGTATCGAATGCAGACGTCAGATCAAGAAACACACATACATCATCTGTGAAAATTTCAACTGTCTAGCTATCACGGTTCGTGAGATACAGCCTGGTGACAGACGGACGGACGGACGGACGGACGGACGGACAGCGAAGTCTTAGTAATAGGGTCCCGTTTTACCCTTTGGGTACGGAACCCTAAAAACCATTACAATGAATAGCAGTAGAGTGAAATTCTGTTGACTGAATCCGAATATAAAAACAATGTGCGATTATAAGCCATTTTACGAAACAACAAAGTTATAGTATCCTGGATATATGTGTTTCAACATGTTTCATTAAACTTATTTCATCGAAAAAAAGTGTTTCACATATTTCGCATTCGTATGATTGTTCATCGGTGTGTATTTTTTTATGTCTCTCTAATTCAGATTTTAATGTAAAGTGGTTGTTACATTCTTCACATCTATACGGCTTCTCTCCGATGTGACTCATTTTATGTGTCTCTAAACTATCTTCTTGACATAATTGCTGGTTACGTTCATTACATTTGTATGGTTTCACGTCACTATGGACTCTTTTGTGGATCTTTAAATGATCTTTTCTTGTAAATTGCTTGTTACATTCTTTACATTTGAATGGTTTTATTCCACTATGGATTCTTTCATGGATAACTAAATAATTTTTTTGTGTGAATTCTTTGTTACATTCTTTACATTTGTATGGTTTCACGCCACTATGGACTCTTTTGTGGATCTCTAAATGATCTTTTCGTGTAAATTGCTTGTTACATTCTTTACATTTGTATGGCTTCATTGCACTATGGATTCTTTCATGGCTAACTAAAGAATATTTTAGTATAAATTCTTTGTTACATTCTTTACATTTGTATGGTTTCACGCCACTATGGACTCTTTCGTGGTACTTTAAATGATCTTTTCTTGTAAATTGCTTGTTACATTCTTTACATTTGTATGGTTTTATTCCACTATGGATTCTTTCATGGATAACTAAATAATATTTTTGTGTGAATTCTTTGTTACATTCATTACATTTGTATGGTTTCACGCCACTATGGACTCTTTCGTGGATAACTAAAGAATGTTTTTGCATGAATTCTTTGTTACATTCTTTACATTTGTATGGTTTCACGCCACTATGGACTCTTTCGTGGTACTTTAAACCAGGTCTTCCTCTGAATTGCTTGTTACATTCTTTACATTTGTATGGTTTCACTCCACTATGGATTCCTTCATGGATAACTAAATGATGTTTATGTGTGAATTCCTTGTCACATGCTTTACATTTGTATGGCTTCATTGCACTATGGATTCTTTCATGGATAACTAAAGATTTTTTTAGTATAAATTCTTTGTTACATTCTTTACATTTGTATGGTTTCACGCCACTATGGACTCTTTCGTGGTACTTTAAATGATCTTTTCTTGTAAATTGCTTGTTACATTCTTTACATTTGTATGGTTTTATTCCACTATGGATTCTTTCATGGATAACTAAATAATATTTTTGTGTGAATTCTTTGTTACATTCTTTACATTTGTATGGTTTCACGCCACTATGGACTCTTTCGTGGATAACTAAAGAATGTTTTTGCATGAATTCTTTGTTACATTCTTTACATTTGTATGGTTTCACGCCACTATGGACTCTTTCGTGGCACTTTAAACCAGGTCTTCCTCTGAATTGCTTGTTACATTCTTTACATTTGTATGGTTTCACTCCACTATGGATTCCTTCATGGATAACTAAATGATGTTTATGTGTGAATTCCTTGTCACATGCTTTACATTTGTATGGTTTCACGCCAGTATGGACACTTTCGTGGATCTTTAAATGAGTTTTTTGTGTAAATTGCTTGTTACATTCTTTACATTTGTATGGTTTCCCTAGAGTGTGAATTTTTCTATGTTGATTTAAAGAGGTTCTTGTTGCAAATCGCTTGTTGCATACGTCACACACGTGCGGTCTCTCTGCAGAGTGAAATCTTAAATGCTTATCCAATGTTAATCTATTTGCAAATGTTTCTTTACAAACTCCGCATGGATAAGGTTCCAGCAGTGTATGTGTTCCGATATGTCGGATTAAAGTAAGTTTAGACGTAAATTGCTGACTACACATGTCGCAATAGTAGGTCTTCTTATTCGTTTGTCGTGCGATATGGTGTTGTTGATGTGTGATTAAACTAGAGTTGTGTGGGGTGTGTGTAGGGCGAGTATCGTGTGTTTGGGCCTGTTCCGCAGCGGGTGTGTAAGCGGGCACGTCCTGCACACTGCTGGCGGGGCTCGGCTCGCGGTGTGACGCCACGTCCTGCACACTGCTGGCTGAGCTCGGCTCGCGGTATGACGTCACGTCCTGCACACTGCTGGCTGGGCTCGGCTCGCGGTATGACGTCACGTCCTGCACACTGCTGGCGGGGCTCGGCTCGCGGTGTGACGTCACCTCCTGCACACTGCTGGCGGGGCTCGGCTCGCGGTGTGACGCCACGTCCTGCACACTGCTGGCGGGGCTCGGCTCGCGGTGTGACGTCACGTCCCGCACACTGCTGGCGGGGCTCGGCTCGCAATGTGACGTCACGGGCCACGGCTGGCTCGCGCGCTGGGAGTGGCGGAGGCGGTCGAGCCTCACGGAGCACGCCAGCGCGAGCTGCTGCCTACAGCGCAGGGAGAGAGGCGCCGAGCTAACTCCGTACGCGCCGGCTGACAGTGAAGACACTGAAACAACATATTCGCATTAGAGTGAGCCATGATGCAATAGTACCTGCGCCAGGTATAGCATTCTGAGACATGGCATAACACAAATTACGTCATGAATATGCAATAAACTATCATAAAAACGCATTATAATGAATGTAGGTAAGTTTCTGCGGGTCAATAAGTATGACATAAATCACATAAATTTGGCAAAAACGCTACTATACGAGTAGTTCGTTTTTTTAGCATTAGAAAGAAGGTAAACAATCTTGACGTGTCTTTTTATTAAAGAAAGATTGAAAAACGCTTTATAAAGACAGTTTATAATTACTTACAAATGTAAAAGATCGTATATGATTTATAATTGTAACAATTTGCTGTGACTTATTTTTCAATGGTGTTTTTAATAAAAAGACATGTCGAGATCGCTTACCTTAGAACTATAGAGAAGCTTTAGGTCCCAATAATTATAAGAGAGTTATTCCCTAATCGTTGCTGCGCCCGACACGGTGGTTATACGAAAAATTATAACTGTCAGTGAATATTCCTGACTGAGACTGAGAGCATAAGGATTTATATAGAATTTAGATGGTTATACCTAAGTCTACTATCTTTTACATTTAGTGAACATGATAATAAGAATAGAAAAGTGTACTTACATAACAGATGTTCGCCCGGCGGCCCGTCTTCACACGGCGGGACCGGGGACTCCTCGTCTGAACCTAAACATGCAAAGTGAACTCATGTCGTTTTCGAGAGTTTTTTAATGTAATGTAAGTAGCCCATTATGGTACAAATCAAAATTGTAATGGAGGTTATGTAATTGTGTTCTTACGTTTCTTCTCATTTTCATTTACCTTCCCCCTCAAGATCCCCGGCTGCAATTATTAATAAATTATGAGAGCTAGTGTTCCTTCTTCCAAGCTCCCATCACTTATTTCAACCCAGATATGTTTTTGTTCACATATGAGCAATTGAAATTATATCAAATGAGGGTGCATTACATTTGTTATAATTACTTTTCGTATATTATAGTTTGACATATCGTTATTTTGAATAACGTAATAAATGGCATACTACCGTAATACCTAATTAACGGTATACATAATGTTATTATTGATATAATGGTCATAAGGTATATTTACACTTCATCTAATATACATTGTTATAATTATTACATACTCTAAAGCATATTATTTATTATAACAAGTGACATCACATAATTATTTGTGTGGCATAATAGTTGCATGACATAAATAAATGGGTTAGGTTAGGTTGGAACTGCGACTCCGTACAAACGAATAACTACCTAACAAAAGAAGGGTTAGGTTAGGGTAGAACTTTGACCCTCCGTAGAATAAAATACTCTAACAAAAAAGTGGTTTAGGTTAGGTTTGAACTGCGGCCCCCGCAGAACGAAAAACGTGACAAAATTGGTTAGGTTAGGTTAGAACTGTGACCTCCCTAGAATAAAATAGCTAGCAAAAGCAGTAGGCCTGCGTACTAGTTATAAAAAGTATGTAAAACTTTACGTTATCAGTAAATGAAATATGACATAAAATTAGGCTTGAGTCGGTCCTGAAGTAAGAACTATTAAGAATGAAATCCCATCAAGGACCGAAAGGAACTAAATCTTTTTGCACGCTCTTAATCGGTCTTTAGGTCCTTTAGTTCAGTAGGATTCGAGAGCGCTTGACTGAGTGAAACGTAAAATGGACGGAACGAAACGGTTGTCAATGTCGCTGGCACGAGTCTGAACGTGATGAAAGAACGACGTGACACTCCTAAGCCCGTAAAATATGAAGGAAAATCAAATATATTTCGACATATTTGATATTTTATTAATTATGTTAAGGTGTTTTAATGTTTAATACCGACACATCGTATCGTACAAGTTGAATTGGATTCAGTTACCAAAGATTGGAAAGAAACCAATGAAAAATCGACTCCTATTCATTCCCGGCTCTCAACGACCGAACTGAACTAAAGGAACTAAAAGACCGAACTAGTTTGTTTGACCGATTGACCGAGAGCGGAGCGCCCTCTGTAGTGACCGAGCAGGCACAAGCCTACATAAAATGTTATACAATATATGTGTTTATACTTGATAAAATTGTATGAAGTATTACGTTATACAAAAATATAACATAACAAATGTTATTATAAAACATGTTTTTATACTATTTGAAAATTATATTACATTAGGCATTATATCAATGACAGTTTAGATGAAATCACAATATAATAAAGGAAACGTATAATAAAGATTACATTATAACATACAATAATATATCAAATGGCATTATAACAAATGTATGATAGTTTTTTTATAATTATATTAAGCATTACACACTCATCAAATGATATTCAGTATGGAAGCTGCACGCCTTACTGTAAGTAGCGCTCAATTTGTTTCCTTTTTAAATTAAATTAAATAAAAATATAACTGCTGCCAATTTATTCTACCAAGTTCTGAATACCACTTTAGATACTTACGTAGAGACGGCTCGGAAGGCTCGCTGCATGCGCCATCTTCAGGTTCATCTAAGTCTTCCTCATCTAAAATTTAACAAGTTAAAACATAACAACCTATTTCCTTGTTATTGGAAACAAAATATGTGATAAATAGCCACAGAATGACTCACTGGGACCAAACAATACGAGTATGTATATATTACTATAATAATACACAATACAAAACCACTACAGGTGTGCCTAATGCCTATAATATTAAAGTGTTCCCTCGATTTCTCCATAATTTTATCATCAAGACTAACTATGATTACAAATAACTTGATATCAAGCTTAATATTTACCTTTGACACTCAGTCCTCCCTCTAACCTCTCCTGCAGCTCGGCCTGGCAGTGCTGCACCTGCATCTTGAAGAGGCACGCCTCCCGCAGCCGCCCTAGACACACCTCGCAGATACCACTCTTGCCATTGTTGCTTGGTGTCAGCTGCAAAATGTAGTATATTTATTTCTGATGTTCAATTTATGTCTATATTATTTGCACACAAGACTCATAGCATATTCTTAAAAAAGCATTTGAAAGTTATAGGGCTACTGCTTAACTGAGGTAGAAATGGGCCAACTATTCAGAATTTGGCATGTTTTTTTATGTTCGTAATTGGCCAAATATTTGGCAAATTTTTATATTGAGTCATGGACTTGCCGGCGAAACTGAGTCAAGCTGATTTGCATGTTGTTAAGTAAAAATGTTACATATAAACTATTTGACACCTAAAACTCAGCTGCCTTCTAAAAATCACTGTGCAATTTCTGTACAAACTGCCAAAAATAAGCGGAAAACCTATGTTTTTTCTAATATAGAATATGATTTAAAACAAAGAAAAGATAATTTATAAGAAATTAAGAGATTATTTCAGGAATCAACACAGTAGTGTCCTATGTTATTAATAAGTAAGAGATGGAACTAGCGCAGTCAATAAGAGATGAAGATTCTTCAATGAAGCAGCTATTCACAGATTTCTATAAAAGAGGAACAAGTTAACTAACAATATGAACAAACATAAAACTGCTAATAGTTTTGGTTTTGAACTTGATGTTTAGGTAGGTTTATAAATTTACCACAGAAAAGATTTTTTTAAGTGTATATGTGACGTCCCACGGTCAAAGGTACCTTATGGCGGGTATGGAGTTATGCATACCGCAGTAATCTACAATAAATAAGCTATCGATAACACAAAAGATCAACCTTCTAGGTTGCGTAGTTACAGAGATATGATTTTTTGAAAATAATGTTGTGAAATGAGCAAAATTACGATAGAGAAGTTTTAAGTTTAGCCGCCTAAAAAACTATGTTCCTGAAGTAAGTTACATAGTTGACTACAAATAATAATCCCTTATATATCTGAGATTAAAAAAATATTGCGACTTGTTCTGTAATGCAAATAGAAACTTTTGATATCGACTGATTTATGTGTATACTAACCAATCTCTTGAAAATAAAGTTTTATTTCATTTTCACGATTGATTGCAATGAGCTCTCAAGATTTAAATTTTATCTATTAGAAAACGACACTGACAGACAGTTTAAGCAAAAAACAATACCGATTTAGAGGTGAAAATGTATTTTCTGACTTTTTCATATAAAATCACAAAATTGAATATTTTTACTTTTAATGTGACACACAATCAATTTTTCTGAGCACATATGAAAGAAATTCTGTCATTCAAATGAAATAAATCCTAAAACCCCAACTAAATACTATATTTAACCCCTTATGCCACTTTAAACTTACATAACAATAACAGTATTTGCTCCATACATTTACGAAAAGGTACCTTATGAAAATAAATCTAATAATACATCACTACAAAATATCAATCATATTATAGTTTATCTTTTATGAATAGAAAATATTAATTTACATTAAACTGCCCCCAATTTAATTAGTTCTTCGTCATAATAATCTTAAAAAAGACCAATAATTTGTATGTAATGAAAAGGTACCTTGTGGTCAAGTTACATGATGAGGCATGATGATGATGGAACAGTTAGGATAAACTAATAATATTTTGGGGTTAAGATGGTATAAATCGTCTATTTCTTATCAATAATATATTTCGGTTGCTATTGAAGATAAGCGGCATTGAGGTTCAATGACCTCAGATATTCCATAAGGTAATGCGTCGGGTATTGGCATTTTTCAGCAAACCAATGGCTGATTTACTGCATGCGACCAAACCAAATGAAGATTATTCTAGTTAAGAAAGACTTGACGAGAGTAACTTTGGTATAATAGCAGTCTACTTGGATTTGTGATGTCGGTCTATGTACGGTTATAATATTTGCGAGGCGCCCCAACCAGAACTGAAATTATCAAATTAGTTTTGCAGAATGCTAATACAGTTCTCTACCAAACTTCTTTTCCCGTATTGACTAGTTTTTTCCATAAGGTACCTTTTCTACTAAACTCTGAGACGACATTACTAGGCTTATAACTAACTTATAACAAAAATAAAAACAGGTAAACAAACGTTACGCATTAAGGTTTCAGATCACACAATAAAAAAAAAATGAGCATTTTTTCACCTCTTTACAAAACATTTAATATCTCCGAAACTAGAAACCCTCATAAGGTACCTTTTCCCGTGGAACGTCACATATTATTAAGTAGAACTTGTAATAATACCATATTGATAGAATTTTTTTGAGGTTAGTTTTCCAGCTTTTCGTTTAGTTGATCCTAAGTAAAAAACAATAATAGTAAACACAGCTGCAAGGGTCTTTACTCTGTGGTTACAGCAGATTTCGGGCAATGAAAATATTCTGCGTCGTTACTTACCTTGATTACAAAGCATTCTTCGATCATGACCGAGTATATTTCCGTTATGCCGAGACGGGTGTACGGTGTCCTCAAATCTTTGGTCGAAGGCCGCTGCAGGCAGCAGTGGCACTGGTTTAAAGATTCCATCACATCAGTACTTTAAAACGCTCTTCTATTCCCCAATTTTATCACAAACGTAGTGATTATATTCTCTTCGAACTAAACTACAAGTAGACCGTAGTAGTCAAGCCCGCTCCACACTCATGCGCGAAGCCGTGAACGCGAAGCCCCCTCCAGACTATGCGCGTGAATCGCGGGCTAAGCCGCGAACGCGAGTGTGGAGGAGGCTCGAGAGGAGTCGATTACGCACATCCGTGAATTCGACTCCACACTCGCGTTTGCGGCTTCACACCGCGATTCGCGCACGAGTGTGGAGGGGGCTTCAGACCTTAAAAAGTCTGCAGCGATTTAGAAATAGAAATAGAAATAGTTTATTCGTGGCATAAAAAATTGGTAACAGACAAACGAGAAAAAAAGAAGAACGAAAATTAAAATTTACACTTAACATTACAACACATATCATTACATAACAGAACAAGTAAATAGCCACGAAATGGTCCCGACTCAGCATGGTGTTAGCCTTGATGGGCCAACGCTGGTCTTCCGTCGGGGCCATGGACGAGTGAATCACGGAAACGGATAGTACACAACATTTAAATAATGAACAGTGGCAAAAAAACAAACGAGTTGGAAATAAATAAATAACAGTAATTCATTAATATTATAAAATAATTACATTTTATGGAAATAAAATAAAAACCAAAAGAAATAATGGCGAAAGACTAAAATGTGAACGCGACCAATTGTGACATAAGTGTCGAGCAGTTGGCGCCATCTGTTAGCCCCCATTCACACGACAGCTTTTTCAACGCGCGTTAAAAAAGCGTTTGAATGACACAAATGGATACGTGTGTATTTATTCACACGACAGCGGTGGCGCTTTTTATCAAGCGTTGTTGGATTTTCGACTTTAAGCCTTGGACGTTAAGTAGAAATTAGAGTGCGGACAGATTCAAGCGCTTTTTTAACGCGCGTTGAAAAAGCTGTCGTGCGAATGGGGGCTTACAACACAGCAAGGATTAAAACGCGTTAAGCAAAAACAACAAATATACGTGAGCCATAGTTCACGTGTTGGAAAGTTTTATAAGCGAAAATAATACATACTAACTACAATTACTAGAACTACGACAAAACATATTGAGAATTAAATTAAGAACTACGTAAAACAATAAAAATGAGTTTGAATGGCAGTTGCGGAAGGGACAGAAAAAGATGGTAAGTACTTATACATACATGAATATTTAAATGCAGCTTGTCTCAAGTTTGAGGCATTCCTCGCTAAGCTGGTGTTCAAGCATGAATTTTTTTAGGGTTATTTTAAAACTGTTAATACTTTGCAGGTTCCTGATGGGAGGAGGGATGTTGTTCCAACATTTCGATAGCCCACGCAGTGCAAGTGTCATTTTAAACGTCAAACTTCTATGAAATTATGACGTATACATAACATTTACACTGCGTGGGCTATCAAATCCGCTGCAGTCTTTGTAAGGTAAGGAGATATTTTTTTGTGGCTTTCCTACTAGTAGGAGATCCCACATATGGTCGACCTTCACCAATCTGTCTGACGGATGAAACTATGAAAATATGGAAGAAAGTATGTTCTAGAACATAAATAAATAGGGTTGCCTGAAAAAATATGGTCAAGGCTATTTTTAATAAATTTTTGAAAAAAAAATTTTTTCGGCAAATTTCACCGATTTGTCTGACGAACGAAATAAGTTTCAATGGAAAGTATACAACTTGTACAACATAAATCATCTAGGTTGCCTATCTTTTTCCGGTCACTATTACTATTATGTGGTTGCCGTGTTTAAAGGGGTGATTTTATATCGATAATTGCACTCATCTGTCTGACGCTTGAATTATACATCAAAATAATGGTAATTTTATTGCAAATACAATGGTATAGGGTTGCCTGTGAAAATCTGGTCACAAATATTGGTTGCCAGGCTTTTAATTAAAATAAGAAGGGAAGACTTTTAGCGATAACTCATAAACGGCTTAACTGATCAAGTTTGTTTTATTTTTGTTTGATTGAGTTTTTTCAGCACTATTTTCATGATTTGTTTTATATTTTTTGGATAGATGGTTCAAAAGTTAGATTTATTTTAAAATAGGGTTCTTCAAAAAAACATTTTTTGATAAAGTGAATATTTTAGGAAATAATCGCCTGGAAATAAACAAAATGTATGTGACAATTTTTTTATCGTTTCAACCTCATAGTGTGGGGTATCGTTGGATAGGCCTTTCAAAATCAATAGGGGTCTTTAAATAACATTTCTTGATAAAGTGAATCATTTCGGAAATAATCGTTTAGAAAGAAAAGAAAAGGTTTTTCCTTCTAACTTTTGAACCATCTGTCCAAAAAATATGAAAAAATCATGAAAATAGTGCTTAAAAAACTCAATCAAATAAAATTAAAACAAACTTGATCAGTTAAGCCGTTTATGAGTTATCGCTAAAAGTCTTCCCTTCTTATTTTAATTAAAAGCTTGGCAACCCATATTTGTGACCGGATTTTCACAAACAACCCTATACCATTGTATTTGCAATAAAATTACCATTATTTTGATGTATAATTCAAGCGTCAGACAGATGAGTGCAATTATCGATATAAAATCACCCCTTTAAACACGGCAACCACATAATAGTGACCGGAAAAAGATAGGCAACCTAGATGATTTATGTTGTACAAGTTGTATACTTTCCACTGAAACTTATTTCGTTCGTCAGACAAATCGGTGAAAGCCGAAAAAATTTTTTTTTCAAAAATTTATTTAAAATAGCGTTGACCATATTTCTTTAGGCAACCCTATTTATTTATGTTCTGGAACATATTTTCTTTCATATTTTCATAGTTTCATCCGTCAGACAGATTGGTGAAGGTCAACCATATGTGGGATCTCCTACTAGTAGGAAAACATTTAAATTCTGTTTGATAAATTGATTCCTTTACTTTATCTGCGAGCTGTAAAGCGATATCCAGACAGAATGATCAAATCGACCGATTTGATCAGAAATGAAATTGGCGTCAATCTCTAATTTTAGATTTATGGTGATATTAGACCCCTCTGAATTGGAAAAATGCTCTAGAACGAACATACTGGCGTCACAAATTAGTATCCTCCTGTCCGCACCTCATTTTAAGGCATTAACAGACTATCGCACCGCACCGCGACCTTGGTGCGGTGCGGCGCATTTATCGATAGTGTGTAAGGTTCCATCGCACATAATTATTAATAATAGCGGTGCGGTGGGCATGCACGTCGCACCAACTGACAGGTAATAATAATACTGGTGCGCTCCGCACCAATTTCCCTAGTGTGTAAATTGCATCGCACCGTTTGACAGCTGTCATTTTCAAATTATGTACAGTGGAATAATAATACTGGTGCGCTCCGTACCAATTTCCCTAGTGTGTAAGCTCCATTGCACCGATTGACAGCTGTCATTTTCAAATTATGACAGTGGAAGGCAATGTAGCCAGTCGATGAAATAATAAAAATGCGGAAGCAGTGGTTTAAAAAGACACAATTTTTTTAAGATTTTCATGGAAAAAGGTGCATTATATCACCTCACGCCCTTCATCTCCCTCTACCTCTAAAAAAGCGGAACCACATTAATTTAAATTCAATCATAAAGGATTCCATTGCAAAAAATCGTTGAAAAACACGGAAATATGGGACACTTGGCAACACTGGCGCACGTGTGCGGCAGTCTGTAAACTACATAGACCTGTATGTATGTATGTATTTCCTATTTCAGTGGTAAACTAGGATTGCACTTGTAACTAGTTAATAATCTGTGGATTGCACCGTTTTGACGGTTCGGTGCGATAGTGTGGAAGCCCAAGTCAGTACGAGCTATTCCTAGAACCGCTCCAAGGTCGCGGTGCGGTGCGATAGTCTGTTACGGCCTTTATCGGTAATATCCATAGAGGTACAATAATATAGAGATGACACGGGGGAGAGGCCAAACGACCGAACGAGATGCACTTATGGAAATTTCAGTAGGAGTAGCAGAGAAAGCGGTATTATTGCTTGTCCTTGTCACAGTCTCACTTTTTGTTTGTTCCCCACCAAAAATTTAGTATGGTTTATGGTGGGCAACAAATAACCCGACCGAATTACGTAGATTGTTTTTGGCATGTTGTCAGGAATGATAATTAAAACGTGTTTTTAATATTGTCGCTTTGCGTATGTTTTGTCCCTCATGGAGGCACGCGAATAGCTCATCTATGTAATACTAGGTCTATGGTAACTAGTCTGGATACGCCTTAAGGCCCCAGTACACAATGGGCCAGCGGCGGCCAGTCCAAGGGACGCAGCCATTCGGTAGAATGAGATAGCAATATCACTTGCTCCCTCTAACGCATAAATGCGTCCCCCAGACTGGCCCATTGTGTACAGGGGCCTTAAGCATGGTAAGCAAACGTTCGGAATTTTCATTCGATTTCCGTACAGAGTGACGGGTGGGAACGGGACGTCGTTCTACAAATGCATAGCGCTGCATATTATGTAATTTCGTGCGTGTGTGGCCAGTCTTTCGAAATGTTCCTAAATATAGCTGGTCAAGCAAATCTTGTCAGTAGAAAAAGGCGGCAAATTTAAAAAATGTAGGCGCTAAGGGTTATCGTCCCATAAACAATTTGAATTTCGCGCCTTTTTCTACTGACTAGATTTGCTTGACCAGCTATAATTTACGCAATCACTTAAGCGGCTTTCCATAGGAAAAGGCAGGAACCTTTTCCTATGGAAGAGCGAGAATACACGGAGCGTAAGATACCTTCTGGAAAGCCACATAATACTATTTCTGAATGCAATATTTTCCTTCCTTCTTGAGTAAGACACGCTTTAATTAAAATATCAATCTACAATATTCATACTTTAAACCTATGAATACCACACCTACTGGCGACTGGGTAAAAATAATAAAACAAATAATTGATAGTAAACCAATTTACTTGACGGTTCGTAATCGTGCATATAATAATTATTGCCTTTTTTATTGCAATACACTAAATATATTTATATTACAAAGTAAAACGAATCGGAAATATGAATATAACACAGTAATACCAATATGAGTAATATGACTGACGCTTCTCTCGGTATAATTAATAATAATAAAAACTGTGTACATAAGTTTGCTATAAAGTACCCTCAAATGACATGACGTGTGTCACCGTGCATATGTACCTACAGTCAGCCAGTTTGATTCCTAGGTCACTACATATAGAACCATGTCCTAATGAAACAACTTGTTCATCCTCTACGCCAGTGCTTATTGAGCGTTGTATGTCATTTATATAGTAGTTACAGAGACAAGGTTTTATAGTGGCCTATGGGAATCAAATTGGTTGACTGTACAAACACTGTCCCGGAGAGCCTGCGCCCTTCAAGAGTGTTCCTTTATGGGCATTGTTTAGATCAACTAAAGGAGTCCCATCGCCGGACAAGGCTCGTAGCCTTTGTAAAGAATCCTTGGAACATAAAAAGAAAGCGTCCGCCATTGTGATCCGGCCGCCGCCGTGGAAATATCTCTACATCTAAACTTAGCAAACAAGAAAATCGGCGTTTTCCTTCTCAGTAACACAGTAATTCACATGTACTGATGTGCCGTCGAAAACTTTATTAAATTGCGAAATTTCCACATGGTAAAATTTCGAAAAGTTCTCATATTTTTGAATGGGAATAGAAATCTACCATTTCCAGAAAAAAAAATCCATTGATTTCAAAGAAATTTTCATGAAATTTCTGAGAACTTTTCGAAACTCTCCGCAACTGGCACGTCTGTATTCAGATGTGCAACTGAAAGATAAACATTAGCAATCGTAACTCAGGGTAGAGGTACAGGGCAACAGAGCTGACCAGTATGTTCAGACCCCCGCGCTGTTCTCCTTCAATTAGACTCCATAGAAAAATTAGAATCAGTTATATAATAATATAAGAAATGTGGTTTACAGATAAGTGAGATAGGATAATAAATAGCTTCACTCGGTTGACTATACAATATATTGTCTATGGAAAAGTAACTATAGATGGTCAAGCAAATCTTGTCAGTAGAAAAAGGCGCAAAAGTCAAACTTTCTATGAGACGATATCCCTTCGCGCCTACATTTTTCAAATTTGCCGCCTTTTTCTACTGACAAGATCTGCTTGACCAACTATAACAATATGGTGAAGTAAATAGCAGTAACAATAAAAATAGCAGTAGCAGTAAGAATAAAACACTACATATAGCTGCGTCTCTGTCGATGGAATAACAACATTAAACTGAGCTATTATAAACAATTTTACAAAACAATAAAGTTATAATAATAATAAAGTTCTTTTCACCACACCAGCTCGGAAAGGCTTACTTTGCACTTCAAAAACTGATAGCAAAGTTGCATTTTATTCACATGTGAGGCAAAGTAATCAAATGCAAATTTTGAGTTGTTTTCTTATGTTGGCTGGTAGAATTGACTTTTAAATTATGATTTTGGATGATAAATATTTAATAACATTCATTTGGATTTGATTTTGTGTGATTTTTTTATATTTAATATTTGCTTCGGGTTGGTGTGGTGAAAAATGTTGTGTTTCACTTGGGGCCAAATTTTGTTTAACCCTCGTGCTTTGAAACCCTCACAACGCTCAAGATTCCATTTTTAGAACCACTCGCTACGCTCGTGGTCCAATTTTGGAATCTTTCGCTTGCTCGGGTATCAATATTAGCACGAGCGGTTAAACAACAACTTTGCCCCCTTGTAAAACAAATAACTATTATTCAGATAACCATGATCCACATTATATTGTTAGTTACATAATTTATGTTGTACTTATAACTAAGGTTAGTAGGACTATAATATAAAATGTAAATAAAATCAAATAGTAATGGTGGTGGTAATGGTATGTTATGGTATCCTGGATATATGTGTTTCAATATGTTTTATTAAACTTGTTTCATCGAAAAAAAGCGTTTCACATATTTCGCATTCGTATGATTGTTCATCGGTGTGTATTTTTTTATGTCTCTCTAATTCAGATTTTAATGTAAAGTGGTTGTTACATTCTTCACATCTATACGGCTTCTCTCCGATGTGACTCATTTTATGTATCTCGAAACTATCTCCTTGACTTAATTGCTGGTGACGTTCATTACATTTGTATGGTTTCACGTCACTATGGACTCTTTTGTGGATCTCTAAATGATGTTTTCTTGTAAATTCCTTGGAACATTCTTTACATTTGTATGGTTTCACACCAATATGGATTCTTTCATGGTCAACTAAAGCAGATTTTTGTTTGAATTTTTTGTTACATTTGTTACAGTTGTATGGTTTCAAGCCACTATGGACTCTTTCGTGGATAACTAAAGAATGTTTTTGCATGAATTCTTTGTTACATTCTTTACATTTGTATGGTTTCACGCCACTATGAACTCTTTCGTGGATCTTTAAACCATCTCTTCCTTTGAATTGCTTGTTACATTCTTTACATTTGTATGGTTTCACGTCACTATGGACTCTTTTGTGGATTTCTAAACAATCTTTTCTTGTAAATTGCTTGTTACATTCTTTACATTTGTATGGCTTCATTCCACTATGGATTCTTTCATGGATAACTAAATGATGTTTATGTGTAAATTCTTTGTTACATTCTTTACATTTGTATGGCTTCATTCCACTATGGATTCTTTCATGGATAACTAAAGAATGTTTTAGTGTAAATTCTTTGTTACATTCTTTACATTTGTATGGCTTCATTCCACTATGGATTCTTTCATGGATAACTAAATAATTTTTTTGTGTGAATTCCTTGTTACATACTGTACATTTGTATGGTTTCACGCCACTATGAACTCTTTCGTGGATCTTTAAACCATCTCTTCCTTTGAATTGCTTGTTACATTCTTTACATTTGTATGGTTTCACGTCACTATGGACTCTTTTGTGGATTTCTAAATGGTCTTTTCTTGTAAATTGCTTGTTACATTCTTTACATTTGTATGGCTTCATTCCACTATGGATTCTTTCATGGATAACTAAATTATGTTTATGTGTAAATTCTTTGTTACATTCTTTACATTTGTATGGCTTCATTCCACTATGGATTCTTTCATGGATAACTAAATAATTTTTTTGTGTGAATTCCTTGTTACATACTGTACATTTGTATGGTTTCACGCCACTATGAACTCTTTCGTGGATCTTTCAACCACCTCTTCCTTTGAATTGCTTGTTACATTCTTTACATTTGTATGCTTTAAAGCCACTATGGATTCTTTCGTGGATCTTTAAATAAGTTTTTCTTGTAAATTGCTTGTCACATTCTTTACAACTGTATGGTTTAACGCCACTATGGACTCTTTCGTGGTACTTTAAACTTTGTCTTCCTTTGAATTGCTTGTTACATTCTTTACATTTGTATGGTTTCACGTCACTATGGACACTTTTGTGGTTCTCTAAATGATGTTTTCTTGTAAATTTCTTGTCACATTCTTTACATTTGTATGGTTTCACTACACTATGGATTCCTTCATGGATAACTAAATAATATTTTTGGGTGAATTCTTTGTTACATTCATTACATTTGTATGGTTTCACGCCACTATGGACTCTTTCGTGGATAACTAAAGAATGTTTTTGCATGAATTCTTTGTTACATTCTTTACATTTGTATGGTTTAACGCCACTATGGACTCTTTCGTGGTACTTTAAACTTTGTCTTCCTTTGAATTGCTTGTTACATTCTTTACATTTGTATGGTTTCACGTCACTATGGACACTTTTGTGGTTCTCTAAATGATGTTTTCTTGTAAATTGCTTGTCACATTCTTTACATTTGAATGGTTTGACTCCAGTGTGGGTCCTTCCATGTATATACAAAATGCTTTTTGTTGCAAATCGCTTGTTGCATTCTCCACACATGTACGGTCTCTCTGCTGAGTGCAATCTTAAATGCTTATTCAGTAATAAGTTATTTGGAAATGCTTCATTACAAACTACGCATGTATGTTCCGGGTGTGTATGTGTACTGATATGTCGGATTAAAGTAAGTTTTGTCGTAAATTGTTTGCTACACATGTCGCAATAGTAGGTCTGCTTGTTCATTTGCGGTGCGATATGGTGTTGTTGATGTGTGATTAAACTAGAGTTGTGTGTGGTGTGTGTAGGGCGAGTATCGTGTGTTTGGGCTTGTTGCTCGGCGGGTGTGTGAGCGGGCACGTCCTGCACACTGCTGGCGGGGCTCGGCTCGCAGTGTGACGTCACGTCCTGCACACTGCTGGCGGGGCTCGGCTCGCGGTGTGACGTCACGTCCTGCACACTGCTGGCGGGACTCGGCTCGCGGTGTGACGTCACGTCCTGCACGCTGCTGGCGGGGCTCGGCTCGCGGTGTGACGTCACGTCCTGCACACTGCTGGCGGGGCTCGTCTCGCGGTGTGACGTCACGTCCTGCACGCTGCTGGCGGGGCTCGTCTCGCGGTGTGACGTCACGTCCTGCACGCTGCTGGCGGGGCTCGGCTCGCGGTGTGACGTCACGTCCTGCACACTGCTGGCGGGGCTCGGCTCGCGGTGTGACGTCACGTCCTGCACACTGCTGGCGGGGCTCGGCTCGCGGTGTGACGTCACGTCCTGCACACTGCTGGCGGGGCTCGGCTCGCGGTGTGACGTCACGTCCTGCACACTGCTGGCGGGGCTCGGCTCGCGGTGTGACGTCACGTCCTGCACACTGCTGGCGGGGCTCGTCTCGCGGTGTGACGTCACGTCCTGCACGCTGCTGGCGGGGCTCGTCTCGCGGTGTGACGTCACGTCCTGCACGCTGCTGGCGGGGCTCGGCTCGCGGTGTGACGTCACGTCCTGCACACTGCTGGCGGGGCTCGGCTCGCGGTGTGACGTCACGTCCTGCACACTGCTGGCGGGGCTCGGCTCGCGGTGTGACGTCACGGGACGCGGCTGGCTCGCGCGCGGGGAGTGGCGGAGGCGCTCGAGCCTCACGGAGCACGCCAGCGCGAGCTGCTGCCTACAGCGCAGGGACAGAGGCGCCGAGCTAACTCCGTACTCGCCGGCTGAAGACACTGAAACGACATATTCACATTAGTAGATGTATATAAGTCGACTATCTTTTATATTTAGTGGACTTGATAATAATAAGATTAGAAAAGTATACTCCAGGCCAGTCTTCACACGGCGGAACCGGGGACTCCTCGTCTGAACCTAAACACGTAAAGTGAACTCGTGTCGTTTTCGAGAGTTTTTAAATGAGATGAAAGTAGCCCATTATGTAATCTGTCTCGGCGCCAACTACGAGTTCGTAGCTTTTGGCGTCGAAACACTCGGACCGTGGGGTAGAGGAGCGCGCGGGCTCCTTAAGGAGCTTGGTAAGCGGTTAAGGGAGGCAACAGGGGACTCTCGCGCGGGCAGCTTTCTCGCGCAAAGGATTGCCATCGCTATACAGCGCGGGAATGCTGCCTGCGCGATGGGCACCTTGCCGAGGGGCCTAGGCTTAGAAAGTAGGTTTTAGGGATTTTTTTTGTTAGGTTTAGTTTTAGTTAATTTATTTTATAAGATACTTGTATTAAGTTTGTTAGAGTCTGGCTAGCCAAATTTTGTTGACAGATATTTCCTTGTTGTATCACCAAATGTCTATGATTTAAAAAAAGTTAAAAGTCTGTTGTCAATTTATGTCATTCATCCAAATGGTTCGCGGTTTATAAGGCGTTTATTTTAAATAATATTAATAATGACTATACCGAGTGAGGTCCGCAAACTATTATTTAAGCTCGTAAATAATTACGACAATGTGCGAAGTCGACGTGAAGCGTTGTATAACGAAAAACTGCAATGTTTACAAGTCGTAAACAATTTAGTAGGTTAGTGCTCTATTAATATTTTGATACATTAAGTACTAGTTCTAACATTTGCCTAAAACTTTGATTAAGTAGTACATGAATTTATTAATACCTGAATCTCATAAACAGGACAAGCGTGTAGAAAAACGGATAAACCAGAAGTTCTGGAAAATATCAATAAAATCGAAATATTGGAACTTAAACATATGAGTTTGTCGTTGACTGTACTATAAATAGTGGTAGAAATTATGTGACGACTTTGAGTGCTCGTCAACGTATATTTAACTTAATTCCTTAGGTACTTTACTTGTGCACAGAAAATCAAAAATATTTTCTAGTATCAAAACTATAATTCCTACTACACAAAGTGTGACCAGCCCTAGATTTTTTGAATTTCCCGCCAAAAATATGCGTAATATTTCAGTAGCCAGACTCTATATAATATTATGTAATTGTATTCTCATGTTTGTTATCATTTTCATTTTCCTTCCTCCTCAATTTAGGGCTTCCCCAGCTGCAAATATTAATAAATTATGAGAGCCAGGGTTCCATCTTCCAAGCCCCCCATCTCATAGTTAACCTTTTGAACGCCACAGACGGCAATTGACGTCAACGCAAAATTGTGACAACGACGCCAAAGGCGGCATTTGACGTCGATCGTTTTTTGATGAAATTCTACTAAAAAACACCCCACTTTTAGGTTGGCATTATTTATTCACAATATCGATATCTAAACACTAAAAGATACAATAAGTGCCAGTGCTTCAAATTTATCGTGAATAGTGCTCAAAATAAAAGGATTACACAAATAATTGGACCAAAAGTGAATCGCCGTTAACGATATACATACATATAACTACTTATAATCTTCATCAACTTCCGGCACCGTCAAGTGACAGCTGACAGTTGACAAGTGACAGTAGCTGCCAAACTACCATGATGGATGAGCAATCAACTTCATTATGGAATAAAATGCTAGAAAAACAAACGAATTCATTAAACTTAACGGTACAAAACACAATCTGCACGACAATAGATGAGAAATTAGAACCAATAACTCGAGATACGGAAAAGTTAAAAACCGAGAACGAAGTATTAAAAGCCAGAATTAGGACATTAGAATCGGACTCGAGAAAAAACAATATAATAATACACGGCGTGGTGGAAAGCGAAAAAACCAACAATGAACTAATGGAGTTAGTGCTTAAAACTCTGAACAACATTAACGAGAAAATAAAGTCCAATGAATGGGATAAATGGGAAGTAAGTGATATAAAAAGACTGGGGAAGAAAGCCGACAACAAAAATAGACCTATTAGGGTAACACTAACGCTAGGATGGCGGAAATTGGAACTCCTTAAAAATAAGAAACATATCCCTGCAAGTATTAAAATCACTGAAGACTTTACTAAGGAGGTTACGGAAGAGAGAAAAGCCCTTTTTCCCAAAATGATAGAGGCCAGGGAAGCTGGAAAATTTGCCATCATAATGCATGACAAACACATCATTAAAGAAAACGCAGATAGTAAACAGGAAAAAAGAAAAAGGTTACCGTCATCACCACCAAAAACACCACCAGATAACTTTAGTTCAAACCAAGACAGAATCCCATCCTCCCAGCCCGCCAAACAACCGAAGACAAACAGATGCCAGGGAGTATCGCACACAAGCACAGTTACCAACTACTCTCCAAAAAACTAATACATAAAAACCACAAGCATCCGGAAAACCAACAAACAACAACAACAATAAAAACAAAAAACCCATCTCCCACTACGGCCGGTCACCGCGGGAGCATTAGACCATTACCCTCTAGCAAACCAAAAAATAATCTAAATTTAAATATATCAACATTAAACACAAGAACATTACGAACTCCTGAATCCTTATTAGAACTGGAGTCTGCCTTAGAAAACATAAAATGGGACATCCTCGGCATCAGCGAAATGAGAAGGCCCCAGGAAGCAATTGAAGAAAGACCTGAGTACATAATGTACACTAAAGGTGAAGTAGGTGGTCAAAGGGGTGTAGGTTTTCTAATTAAAAAACACCTCAAAAATCAAATTCTAGACCTAATTGGCATATCTGACAGGATAGCAGTTCTCAACATGAAAATACCCAGTTATAACAAAACCTGGACAATCATACAAACATATGCCCCAACAGAACAAGCTGATCAGCAAGTAATTGAAAACTTTTATGCGGACTTGTCTGAAGTAGTTACAACATTTTCAAAAAACAATGTAATTCTCATGGGAGACTTAAATGCACAAGTTGGTGTCAAACAAAACAAAATGGAACATATAATAGGAAATTTTGGATTTGGTAAACGAAGCGCAAATGGCCAAAAACTGGTACACTTCTTAATGGAACACAACCTATACCTCCTTAATAGTCTATTCAGAAAAAAGACTAGCAATAAATGGACTTGGAGTTCTCCAAATGGTAAAAGTAAAAACGAAATAGACTACATTGCAAGCAACCTTCCAAAAGCATTTATAGACACTTCTGTTATACAGAATCTCAACTTCAACACTGACCATCGATTAATTAGAAGCAAACTCAGAATGAATCCACCGAAGGCATCCAGGAAATATATTAAAAAAACACCAGACAGGAATATTGATCCAAATTGCAAGGAATTAGCCCAATCACTGTCAGAAAACATTCATGACCTGATAAACGATAACACCAGCATCAAAGAAAGTTACCATAAACTGGAAGAATATTTAATGGCTCCCAAAAAAGTCAACCTCAAGAAACAAAAATACCCAATCAGTGAGAAAACTCTTAATCTTATAGAAGAAAGGAAGAAACTAATAGCAGGACCTTCTAAAACGAACAACCTAAAACTAATTGCAGAAACCAGTAAAAAAATAAAAGAAAACATAAGGAGGGATCGCAAGATTAGAAGACTACAGACTTTAGAGAAACACATAATCAAATCAGGGGGTGTGCGCAAAGCCTTTAAAGAATTAAGAGAAATAAACAAAGAATGGATCCCGAAAGTCAAACGAGGAACAAACCCTGTCACAAAAAGAGAGGATATAATTAGAATGGCCACGCAATTTTATGAACAACTATACACGGACTTCCCTATATTCCAAACATCGAACCAAGGTGAATATATACAACCTCAAGAACTTGAAATAGAGCTCGAGCCGGAAATATTGCAATGCGAAGTAATCAAGGCTATCCAGAGTCAAAAGTTAGAAAAAACAGCAGGATCCGATAACATCTACAATGAACTTCTAAAAGGGATGGCCACTGAACTAGCTCCAGTACTTACAAAACTATTTAATAGAATTGTCAATAGCCAATGGATACCCACACACTGGAAAACATCACACATCATCCTATTGCATAAGAAAGGCGCAAAGGAAGACATAGGTAACTACAGGCCCATAAGCCTGATGTCTAACTTATATTATGTGTTCCGTTCCACGTCGGATATCTTCATTGAGGGAGCAACGCGATCGTTGACCGATAGGTGCCGCTAGCGTCTATGTAGTCGCTCCGCCCCACGCCGTGACGTAGTTCCGCTTCCTTCCTGCCAACCATTGCTCGCTTCACGCTGCTCGCCGCGGCCATGTCATTGTTTCGTCGACCGTCTGACCGATGGTCCGCAAATATTTTTTGCGTATATTTTTGCAGCATGGTGCTTTAACATTTCCGATCCAAAACTAGGTCGATTAAATAGTGAGATATAGCAGAGATCGCTACTATTAGTCTTTTGGCGGTCTCGCGACATCGAACGGTGCTTTTCGATTCTACCCACTTTTTTCTTGCTAAATTAATTTTCACATTCCATGCTGCTAAAATCGTTACCGTTAACTCGCATTTTCGAGATCGAAGTAGGAAGTGCGTCAGTGGTTTTCGTTAACAAGTGGTAACGCAAGTCGCTCCGCATCGGAGAGGGAACGTGCGGTCATTGTGCCGGCGGCGGCGGGGGCGGCGCCCGGGCGGCGCGGAGGCGGACAGCCTGCGCGCGCCGCTGTCGGGTGCCGCGCTTCGCCGATAAGGAGGTTTGGATTGTCTCGAACCATCCGGTGAGCCAGTTTAATGATATTCTAGTTTTATTGGCGTTCAGAAGTTACTTCGACACTAAAGTACGGTTCTCAGGCAGGTCGTATTAACCTGGGAGTACCTCGTGTCGTTAGTTGCGACGCGACAGGGGCTCAGGGGAGGTCGGCCCCCGCGCGCCGGCGCCGTCGACTTTCTTCTGCTGTCGTCCAAGGTGACTCCGAGACGCCGCGACGCTGCGGGCCGGAGCCCGAGGTGTCGCGGTGCGGGGTCCGCGGGACGCCCACTCCTGTTGCGGACGCTTCCAGTCCGCGAGAGTCCGCACCCGCTCCTCAGTCCGCGCCCGCTCCTGTTGCTGCAGTCGCGGTGCGGACGCTTCCAGTCCGCGAGAGCAGTCGCGGTGCGGACGCTTCCAGTTCGCACCCGCTCCTGTTGCTGCAGTCGCGTCGCGGACGCTTCCAGTCCGCGCCAGCTCCAGTTACTGCAGTCGCGGTGCGGACGCTTCCAGTCCGCGCCCGCTCCTGTTGCTGCAGTACAAAAATAAAAGCTCATACAAATTGGTGAACCAAACTCAAAGTTACTCGTTAAGACGAAATCACTATTTAACACTACCACGGTCGAATTTTGTTCAGTTCCAAAAAAGCATCAACTACACAGCAATTAAAGTATTTAACCATCTACCAGATGAAATTAAAGAATCTGAAGACCTGCGAGTATTCTCAAATAAGCTTAAAAGTTATCTGGCTACAAGACCATTTTACAGTCTCGATGAATATTTTGCTAAATTATATGACTAATTACTGCTCTTGACATTTAATAAAATATAATTATATAGTTTTTAAATTTTTTAATATGACATGTTTAGGTTACTTAGGACATTTATCAGCCATTTGTCAATTTATGTTATTTTGAATTTCATTTTGAATGTTATGCATGATTTAGGCTAAGTTTATTTTATTTTATTGTATACAATTTTGCATGATACTTGTATCTTATGAAGCAAATAAAGAACATAACATAAGTCGCGGTGCGGACGCTTCCAGTCCGCGCCCGCTCCTGTTGCTGCAGTCGCGGTGCGGAGGCTTCCAGTCCGCGCCCGCTCCTGTTGCTGCAGTCGCGGCGCGGGTGGATAGCGGACCTCTCGATCCCGTCCTGGCGCCAAGGTGAAGGCGGACCGCTTCTGCGTCCCGACTGCTCGAGTGGAAGGAAGGTAAGTTACGTGGAAGCAGTGGAAACGCTACGAGTATAGCGACGATCGCCGCGTTGGCTGCCGTCCGTCATGACGTCGCTCCGTGGTGCCGCACCTACGCGCCGGTGGTGGCCACCACGATGGCGCCGCCGAGGGCAGCAATGTCGCCGTGATGATGAGTGCAACTACGAACCAGCCATCGGCCCGGCGCCTATCGAGCTGGCCGCCACGACGGCGCCTCTCGCCTCACGCACCTGAGCCTGGCTACGGTGGCCGACGCACCAGTGCCTCCCGAGCTGGCCGCCACAATGGCGCCTCTCGCATCACGTACCGACGCGTCCCAAGCCGGCGGTGGCGGCCGCCACAACGGCGCCGCCCGCCACGATGGCACCACCGCCTTGCGCACTGGCGCCTCGAGCTGGCCGCCACGATGGCGCCTCTCGCCTCACACCAGTGCCTCCCGAGCCAGGCGGCGGCCGCCTCACGCACCGGTGCCTCCCGAGCTGGCCGCCACGATGGCGCGTCTCGCCTCACGCACCGGCGCCTCCCGAGCCGGCGGCGGCGGCCGCCACGATGGAGCCGCCCGCCTTACGCGACAGCGCCTCTAGAGCGGGCCGCCACGATGGGTCCTCGCCTCACGCACCAGCGCCTCCCGAACCAGTGGCGGCCGCCATGATAGCGCCGCCCGGCCTCACGCACCGGTGCCTCCCGAGCCGGCCGCCACGATGGCGCCTCTAGCTTCACGCACCGGCGCCTCCTGAGCGGCGGCGGTTGCCATGATGGCACCGACAATCACGTCGATGCTGTCCACCGATGATGCAACCACGACGATGTCGTCCCTTGCAATGGCGCCCATGTTCTGTTCGAGAATAGAAGAATACCACCGTGAACTTACCTGCCGCCGATGCTGCCTGCTGATGGGCGCCTCAGTATCAGTTTTGTCCTGTCCACATGGTCCCATTGAGGTACTCAGGCGCCTATAGCTATGGTGCCACAGCACGAACAGACCGCTAAGCTCTTGTTTTCGGTTAAGGAATCCTCCGGCGACGGCAGAAAAGGTTGTAAGGAGCTTCGTCCTGCGTGGCTCGACTGCCCGGAGTTGAAAGCGGTAAGATATGTCGATACTCAGAGGAAAATACGTTGCGTTCCCGGGCTTCATAAAGGTGCTGATCGACGAGGAGCCGTGCCGCTTCGAGGTTCCTACGACTTCTCGAGGCCATGGAGTGATCCAACCGGAGAACAGCTAGCGACAAGGCCCTGTGCGACCGCTCAAAATCGAGGTGAAAGGCATCGAAAAGGTCTGCAGACTTCACATAATTATCTCTGCTTGCCTGCGCTCTCCAGCTTAAGTTCCGTCTTACAAAGTCTTTCTCGTGCGCCAAGCCCATAATAAACAAAATGGGATAAATAAACCCGCTGCGCCTGAACAAGCTTGAGTTTCCGGTGCTAAGAGAAAGGGGCCAGGAGGACTCCAACAGTTTACATCTGTCTGTCTTCGACTTTATCGAAACAGTTTTGTTACGCAAGCGCCAAAATCGATTTTAGACTTGATTTCATTAGTTCGATTTCCTTAAAAGCATGCGACCATGCCCCTGTACTAGCTCGATATAGGGTGTTTCTTCGGATAAAGCGAATCAGACTATCACGCTCCTAGACATCACGTGGGACACGCGGCACAACACCCCGATTGAAAGTTTTCTTTTTCGCGACATACAGGCCTGCCTTGCTGCCGAGTTTCTCGCAGAAATGAGACTCAACGCCTCCTGTTCCGTCTCAAACTCGCAAACTTTAGTTCATGGAGGAAGGTGACACCTTCGCAGTCCTCAGCAACACGAAGCTGCCGAAAGCCTCGCGCCACTTCCTCCCTCATCTTATGCAAGCAGTCCGTTACAATCTCCAATATTGGTAGACAATGTACGAGGTAAGGCCCTTTCAGTGTAGAGTAACCGTTAACGGGCCACATCTGCAGCGCTGACGACAGAAGTGTAAACATACAACCGCACCACTACAGTATACATAAAACGACGGCGACACTACATCCCCTCCGTTACCACGGCTGTCGCAAAAACTGCTGATACCAGCAGATCGTCTACAGGTCGCGCTGGTTCCTTGCTACTTACCAGGTCGGTACAACCCCCGAGGGCGACGGTTTATCAAGAAGTCACTGCGCGCCCGAGTGGCAGCTACGCCCAGAAGCCGCCGAGACTATCTTCGCCTGATAGGCCTGTTGGCCAGCCTCCGCTTTCGAGAGCCTTCGCACTGTGTCACGGTATTTCTTAACAGACTCTGAACTGCTACCACGTCGCGTCTGGCAGCTGCCGGTGATACGACTTGGTATGGATGTCTCCACCTCCCAGCCTAGTCTGTTTACTGTGACGGCGTGATAAGGAGAGCCTTCACGCAGCTGTGGTAAGCTTGCAATTTACTGGCGGTCCTAGTGAACACAGCATCAGACCGCCCTCTCTTACGAGTCAACGACCTTAAGAATGAGGCGTAGCTCCTGTCAGATAGGACGCTCCAACACCGAGCTGGCGAGATCAGGAGTGACGTCCGCTGTGATTTACCTACTGGCGTGACTGGCGCATGCATGCAACATGCCAAGGGCTAACGCTACGTAGCGAACGAGACGCAACTGTCACTGTCTCACTAATATGGAGGAACCGGGTATTCCCGGTTCCGGTACTATGTTTGTATTGAAAACCAGTAACGGGAGCACTCCCTAGATCGTCCCCTTGTCTAGGCCGCCTGTACGCCCACAATGTAGAAATGGTCTTCATGGTGCATCAAAAATAAGATCGACTGCCAGGTACCTCTAATACCCAGTGAAGTAGCGAGCTATCTCAGACATCTATTTCTATTGTCCATGTTAGCTTTCAGAACGATACTTGTTCATAAGCCTGTAACAAGTGCTGTATGTGAACCACTATCGGACACTATGCCTTCTTCCAACGCCATTAATAGCGAGACCAGCGCACTTGCCCGGTTTTTTATATAAAATCTTCTCGAAGGTTATACTGGATCGAATAAGTAAAAGACTTGATGAAAACCAACCAATGGATCAAGCTGGCTTCAGGAAACATTTTTCAACATTAGACCACATCCACACAGTAAAACAGGTAGTGGAGAAATATAATGAGTACAACAAAAATCTATACATGGCATTTATAGACTACAATAAGGCATTCGATAGCATAAGCCACGAAGCCATGTGGGAAAGTTTGTCAAGTCAAGGTATTCCGAAGATATATATTAACGTCATCAAAACCATATACAAAAACAGCAAAGCAAGAGTTCAACTGGAAAAAATTGGCCCAGAATTCAGAGTAAAAAGAGGTGTGAGACAGGGAGACCCAATGTCCCCCAAGTTATTTTCTGCAGTCCTTGAAAACATTTTCCGTAAACTAGAATGGGGTCACTCAACATAGATGGTAAGAAACTAAACCACCTTAGATTTGCAGATGATATTGTATTATTTGAAGAAGATCCAATCAAGCTGCAAAGTATGATCGAGTCACTGTGCAAAGAAAGTAAAAAAGTTGGGCTAACAATGAACACCACAAAAACAAAATTAATGACCAATTCAACAAAAACAGAAATTAACATAGATACGATCGTACTAGAATATGTAGAAGAGTACACATACCTTGGCCAACTAATATCTCCGGCAGTGTTGGGCATTCAAGAATAAAATCATTATTTGAATAAGAATTCGTAGGAATAAAATCATCTCGATTTTATTCCCGTCAAAAATATTCAAATAATATTGGTCGGGAATAATTCGTATGAGAAAAAATTGAATGAGAATAACTTATTCTTAATCAAATAAATATAATCATGATTTTTAATGGAAATAATATCCCACGAATAAAAATGTAGTCCGGGTGTATAGGTACTAATTACGTATAGTTAGGCAGATGTAATAGTAGTTAGTCTCTTGTCTAATTTATACCTATTTTATGGAATAAAATCTTACAAATTGACAGTCGCATAACGCATAGTTTCAGTAACCGTATTGTTTTTAATTTACTAACCAAATCATTAGGTTCAATTTAGCTGGTCTAGGGGCCTAGCCAAGATGCCAATCGTTTCCGCTCCGACAACGAAGCGCTTTGTCTCTATCACTCTTACATATTAGTGCGATAGAGAGACAGAGATAGCGTTTCGTTGTCGTAGCGCAAACGATTGGCATGTTGGCTACGCTCCCAATGTGCCTAACCAAGTTGCCAATTTTTGTTTTTATTTTAATAACTAAATCATTAGGCACCTTGGGTGCGTTGCCAATATGCCAATCGTTTGCGCTACGAGAACGAAACGGCATCTCTGTCTCTCTATCGCACTAATATGTAAGAGTGATAGAGACAGAAAGTGCTTCGTTATCGGAGCACAAGCGATTGGCATCTTGGCTAGGCCCCCAGAACAGCTAAATTTACTTAATGATTTGGTTATTAAATTAAAAACAAAAATTGTCATCTTGGCTAGGCACCATGGGTGCGTAGCCAACATGCCAATCGTTTGTGTTACGACAACGAAACGCTATCTCTGTCTCTCTATCGCACTAATATGTAAGAGTGATAGAGACAGAAAGCGCTAAAAACAGCTAAATTGTACCTAATGATTTGGTTATTAAATTAAAAACAAAAATTGGCATCTTAGCTAGGCACCAAACGTTTGCGGCACGAGTGCTACGACAACGAAACGCTATCTGTCTCTCTATCGCACTAATATGTAAGAGTGATAGAGAGAGACTATGCGCAACTCTACGGAGCGTCAACGTTTGGCATGTTGGCTAAGCACCCTGATCGGATGATAGAACTAGATAGTGTATAGCGGAACTCTTCAATGTGTACTATACCTAAACTAAAGTAACAAATATCACATCAATCCGAGTTATATAGAAGGGTGAAAATCAACTTACAAAATATAACCAATTGTACTACAAAAATTAACTTAATTCTAAATAACATTTTAATTGAATAAAACCTTAGTTAGAATAGCCTCACTTCTAGAATAATTATTCTGTTTTTTATTCCGCATTTAAAATAAAAGTCACATGAATTATTCACCTTAATTTTATTCTAAAATAACTAGTGCAAGAATTATTCTAATTCAAATCGATTTGAATAAGAATAAAATTTCTGTTTTTATTCTTATTCTTATTCCAGTTAATTTTTGCCCAACTCTGATCTCCGGTAGACCTCACTAGCAAATAAATAAATACAAGAATAACCAATGGATGGAAAAAATATTGGTCCATGAAAGAAGTTATGAAGTCCACTAATCTCAGCATTACCATAAAAAGGAAAGTGTTCAACACATGTATCTTACTCTGCATTACATACGGATGTAGTGTTGAGTCGCTCACTCGTGAGGCACCTCATTTGTACCACTCATTTTGTTAATTTGTCGCAGTACTTCATACCGCAAAAATGTCTTACATCACTCCTCTATTCATTTTACTCATTTACTCGCGCGCATCACAAACACCTCTTGCCACACAAATCATTCACACACTTCAAATTTAAAAAAACTCTTATCCTTTCAATTTCACTCGCGACCTTCAAAACTCATACGCTCCTCATAACCTCGCAAGAGAGTCCCTGGATCGCGCGAGGCGCTCGAGGTGCTCGCCCGCTCGCCGACACTCAAAACTCAAATGAAGAAACGAGTAATGGACGTAATGGTCCACACTGTCAACTGCCGAACTACAAACCTTATTGCAACGACAAAAGGTCCACCGAGAAAAGCATTGAGTTTGTACCACTCACCGCCTCTCTGTGACATGAACACCTCAATCCTTTCAAAATGAAACAATGAATTAGAAATACCCAAAGAGGGAGTGAGACAGACACGCGCCGTACTTCAATATCGCCTCGCGTCACCACCGAAAATACGTTAAAAATTAAACACGAAAGACAACAAGCGTAAGCGCTGCAAGCTTTCATACATCTTACGCCTTTTTGATCCTAACTTACGTGTCAAAATGGCGCGAGAAATCAGTCTCAAAACGAATTTCGACGTGTTGCTTCTCTGTCGCACTTGTAAATTCGTACGTAAGTGTGACAGGAAGGCAACATGACGAACTTGGTTCGCGGTACGCCCTCTGTATACCAGGCGGGCATTTACGAAGCTTGCTTAGAAACAGAAATCCCTTAAGTAACTTAAATATTATTGAAATATAATACGGTAGCGTTCACAATTTATGATAATTTCAATAAGTTTCAAGTTTATTAAATAAAAAGTAAGTATAATTTTCATAGGTAAAATAAAAATGTAGATGTAAATTATACCGATTTGAATTTGCAATACTTTTTATTAACATTCTTTGTAAACAAACGACTTCGAACTGTCAAGTTATGATTATGACATATTTATATTTATTTTGTTCGTACTTCGTTCACTACCTAGTTAATTTTAGTTCTCTAATACCTAATACCTAGTGATAATTCTTATAATCATAACAAAATATGGACATAGTTTTTGCCAGTAAATATACCCGCGGATCTTCCTTGGTGTCTTTTGCATGAAAAAATGAAGTGTAAATGTAGCCGGTGCGGCAGGCGCGAATGGTGCTTTGTTTATTATCATATTGATGATATTACTGTTAAATTATCTGAGGTGGTAAGTTAGTCACTTCTATATAATAATGACTAGTGAAAATATTGAATTTGTTCTCCTTAGTTTGTTAAAAATGTGGTAGTTTTATGGTTAATAGGTACTTATGAAATATATCACTACATATTATAAAACAAAGTCCCCCGCCGCGTCTGTCTGTTTGTGGGTTTGTTTGTATGTTCGCGATAGACTTAAAAACTACTGGACGGATTTTCATGTGGTTTTCACCTATCAAAAGAGTGATTCTTGAGGAAGGTTTAGGTGTATAATTTGCTAACCCGTGCGAAGCCGGGGCGGGTCGCTAGTGATTATTATACTTAAAATTATATCAAGTAGCAAGGAGGAGGTCTAAACAATCTAACAATAAAAAAGAGCTACATTAGAACAAGTTTCATAAAAGCAGCAAATTAAGTTAGGTACTTTATGTTCTTAGTTTGATTCTAAAATTATCTTTCTCCTAAAAGTTCTATTCTTAACCTCCAGAATTGCACTCCAATTAAATATTACTACTTATTTATTTATAAAGGAAGTGATGAATACATAAATATGTATATACATTAAATATTTTTGTCGCCGTTGGAGTTAATGGAATAGTCGACGCTGAATATATGCTAGTACCTCACCTCATTTGAAGTAAGACATTGTAACACCTCATTTTAGAAAATGAGGTACTCATACAAACTCATTTTAAATTGATGTCCTACCCATCACTATACGGATGTGAGACATGGGCACTCAACAAAGAACACCGAGATAGGCTTAAGTACTGCCAGAGGTCTATGGAACGTAGTATGACGGGAACACGCAGACTGGACAATGTGAGAAACGAAGACCTAAGACAAAAAACAAAAGTGACCGACATACTCACCAAAATAGACCAGCAGAAGTGGAGATGGGCTGGCCACATGCTGAGAGACAGGCGGGAGAAATGGTGTAAGACTGTAACGGATTGGTACCCAAGAGGCTGTACACGGAGCCAGAGGCCAGAGGAGACCTCGAACAAGATGGGAGGATGAACTCAGACTCACAGCGGGCCCGAACTGGAGAAGAGTGGCCCACGACAGACCTCAATGGAAAGAGCTAGAGGAGGCCTTTGCCAAGCGGCACACTGAGCTTAGAGATATACTCTAACTCAGAACAAAGGGGCTAGATAGATAGATAGATAGATTTATTCACAAAACTAAATTTTACCCCCCTGGCGTCAGTGGCACGGCAAATGGATGCGTCAGTGGCACGGCAAATGGATGCGCCGTTTGGCGTTCAAAAGGTTAAACCCGGATATGGTTTTGTTCACATATGAGCAATTGAAAATATATCAAATAATACTCGGTATGGAAGCTGCACGCCTTCCTGTAAGTAGCGCTCAATTCGTTTCCTTTTATAACTGCTGCCAATTTATGCTACCAAGTTCTGAATACCACTTTAGATACTTACGTAGAGACGGCTCCAAAGGCTCGCTGCACGCGCCATCTTCAGGTGGTCCAACAAAGTCTTCCTCATCTAAAATATAACATGTAATAAAGTTTTAAACAAGTATCTAAAGTAAACATCAGAAACAGTTTATATTTGGCGGTATTTTCCCAAATATTCGTGTTGAATCTATTTCCTTGATATATGGCAATCAAAAGTAACTAAATATGTGATAAATAGCCTCAGAATGAATTGCTGGCACCAAACAATACGAGTATGCATAAATTACTATAAAAATACACAATTGAAGATCACTATAGGTGTGCCTAATGCCTATAACATTGAAGTATTCCCTCGATTTCTCCATAATGCCATCATCACATCCTGAAATGATGATAATGGGACTGTGATTCCAAATAACTTGATATCAAGCTTAATATTTACCTTTGACCCTCAGTCCTCCCTCTAACCTCTCCTGCAGCTCGGCCTGGCAGTGCTGCACCTGCATCTTGAAGTGGCACGCCTCCCGCAGCCGCCCCAGACACACCTCGCAGATACCACTCTTGCCATTGTTGCTTGGTGTCAGCTGCAAAATGTAGTATATTTGTTTCTGCCAATTTATGTCTGTATTCTTGGCACACAAGACTCACAGCAAAGTTATAGGGCTACTGTTTAACTGAGGTAGATATGGGCGGAATATCGGAATTGAAATGGGACACACATATCACCAAAATCACCAAGAGAGCAAATTCTATGCTGTATATGATCCGGAAAGCATTCCATGTTATTACTAAGGAACTATTTATTAGAATATATTTCTGAATGATTATATATTTTCATATCTTCGTCCTTTACTTGAGTATGCTTTTCAGATATGGTCCCCCTACTTTAAAAAGGATATCACATTACTGGAAAAAGTTCAGCGAAGAGCAACTAAAATGGTTGCTTCATTGAAAGACATACCATATGAAGAACGGCTTCAAGAATTAGGTCTTACAACATTGGAGGACAGAAGGAAGCGAGGCGATCTTATTGAGACTTACAAAATCTTGTCCGGTCACTACAATGTTCCAAATATTAAAGACCTATACACATCAAGTCAGAATGTAAGGTTGAGAGGACACTCTAAAAAACTTGTCAAACCTCCGTGTGCTAGTAACCCTAGAAAACACTTCTTGCCGAATCGTGTGGTAAATGTGTGGAACTCTCTACCAGAAACTGTTGTTAGTGCACCGTCGGTCAACACTTTTAAAAATAGACTGGATGCACATTTTAGAACTTTAAAAAGTGCAAAATAAAATACAAGTGCTTCGATATACACGCATCAGCTCTAAGAGCTGCTAGTGTATCAAATAAAATAATAAATAATAATATTCACTATTTGGCAAGTTTTCTTATGTTCATATTCAGCTGAACATTTGGTTCAGTAAGAACTCCATATTCGGCCCATCTCTAAATGAAAATTATTAGTAATTATTAGTGAATGTAAATTATGGACTTAACAGCTAAACTGAGTCAAGCTGATTTGTATGTTGTTAAGTAAAAATGTTACATATAAACTATTATACACCCAAAACTCAGCTGCCTTCTAAATATCACTGTGCAATTTTTGTACAAACTGCCAAAAATAAGTGGAAAAGCTGTGCTTTTTCTTATATAGAATATGATTTAAAACAAAGAAAAGATTATTTATAGAAAATTAAGATGTTAGTTCAGGAATCAACAACAACAATAGTGTCCTATGTTATTTATAAGTAAGAGATGGAACTAGCGTAGTTTTTGTCAATAAGAGATGAAGATCCTTCAATGAAGCAGCTATCCGCAGATTTCTATAAAAGAGGAACAACTTAACACATGCGACACTGCGTACCCGACTCTCGGGCACTCGTAAACTTTACTCAGATGCCGGCATACCCGCTAGTCGGGCAAGACTATAAACCTACACGCGACGCCGAAGTGCCCGACAGGCGGGCAAGCATTGCATCTTCACTACCTCAGGGCTGCCACTGCCACTAACAGAAAAAATTGTAAGTCTTCTGATTATTATGTGGTCGAAAAGTTGGTACAGTTGATTATTATATTTTATTACTTCACTTTGTATTTTTATTTACTTTACCTAATGCGATTACACAATATAAAAATTCTTATTAGTTGGTTACGTGAAATTGTATACACGGGTATGTATCAATAGAAGTTAGAATTAGGAGAAGAACAAAACGGATGGCCTAAACAGATGAGACAGCAGATTTAATTTTATCCACGTACTTATACGAAAGTTACTTTGCATAGCCCTGAGCGTCCGCCGCTTGCCCGACTAGCGGGTTCGCGGCGTGCGGCATTGAGTTGCACGTCGTTGCCCGACTAGCGAGTACTGTCGGTTTCTGGGGTATTGTTTGAAATTTTGCCTGGTTGCGAAAGTGTTAACTAACAATATGAACAAACCTAAAGCTGCTACTAGTTTAGTATGTTTAGGTAATTTTATAGGCTTAATTAAGTTTTCTACAGAATATATTCTTATTTGGGAGTATATTATTAAGTAGAACTTGTAATAATACCATATTGATACAAGTTTTTTGAGGTTAGTTTTACAGCTTTACGTTTAGTTGATCCTGAGTAAAAAATAATAATAGTAAACATAGCGGCAAGGGTCTTTACTCACAGCAGATTTCAGCCAATGAAAATATTCTGCGTCGTTACTTACTTTGATTACAAAGCATTCTTCGATCATGACCGAGTATATTTCCGTTATGCCGAGACGAGTGTACGGTGTCCTCAAATCTTTCGCCGAAGGCCGCTGCAGGCAGCAGTGGCACTGATTTATAGATTCCATCACATTAGTACTTTAAAACGCTCTTCTATTCACCGATTTTATCACAAATTCTAAAAAGAGAAGATATTTTTTCGTGGCTTTCCTACTCAGAAGCACGGACGTAGAGAGTAAACTGGATAGTGTACACTGGCCAAAAAGTGTGTCCACATGAGAGGTCAAACCTGAGCCCTCCATCTCTTTCTAATTAGGGTGACCATAAGTCATATGAATGTGGGATATTAGCATAAGATGGAATGTATAGTTTGGCCGAGATCTTTTCTCATTCGTGCATAATCACAGAGAATCATACTGTATTTTCCCTATGCTAGTATAATTGCCCCAGAAAAGAGATGGATATAGTTTTTTTCTCTTCTGTAAAACGCTTCACACAACCTTACTTCATTTAGTCGTTATAAAGCTTTTAGTCGTTATAAAGCTTTTAGTCGTTATAAAAGCTGTTACAGATGGGATGGGCGTATTGGATCGCGATCAATGCGATCATGCTTGATTGTGAGGAAGGTGGTCCACCGTACGTCCATCGTACGTATTGGGTGAAAACCAGCGTAGTGTCTTACAGACACTGCTTATGCTGAGCGGCATCCTATTTGGTGTATGTTTACTGTATTGTGAACTTTATGTTGTACTTACCGTAATGTAGGTATGTTTTTGTACGCCAAATAAATATTTTCTATTTCTATTTATTTCTATCAAAGACAGCTATAAGAGAGAGCGAGACAGATATCCAGGGTCGGGTAAAACGTTGTAGTTGTACTTGGTAATTCGCAAATCGTATCGATTAAAAACGCTGCCTTCCGTCGTGTTTTAATTTATCACCACTCGTTGCGAATTTAATTCCTACTTTCAACACTTGCAACGCAAATAAATTTATATTATTACTATGCCCACTGGTTATCGATACTAGTCATTTTGTCAAGCCCTAGCGTAGCGTAACAATTTATGTTTTTACACGAAATTATCTTGATTATTGACTAAAATGATAAAATATTAGCACACGACGAAATAATAACTTACATTTAACTGTGTAAGCCGGCATTCTACACTATTTATGCTCTTCATAATTCATGATTTAACAAAATAGCGATCACTATCAATATCATACTCATGGTGTGTTCATATACGTGATGACTTCCCTTTTGCATACTTTAGCTATTCTTTAAGGGTAAGCGTCATCGTACATCTGTAATTGGAACAACATTTTCAAATTTGCCGCTTTTGTATACTGACGGAAATGTCGGCCCAACCTATATAGAATCGATTACATATATATAAATAGTTAGAATTAACGTTCCAGTAATTAAATATTATGTATAAATATGAGTCTGTAATGTCCAAGGACTTCGGATTTAATTTTTGGCAATTATGTAGCTCTCATTACGTGAACCGAATAATTAAACATGCCGAAATAAGTATATCTTTATTTATTTATTAGTATACTATTTAGGTAAAGTTATTTTTACATTAAGTATGAAATAACAATTTTGTAAGACCGATCCAAATCGTACCGACATCATAGTCAGCCTAATCGTCATCAAGTTGGGGATACCAATTAATATTCAAAGTTACTACAATTTCTACCATATTCAATTTACTGTTTTTTTTGTTGCGCACATGCTTGGCTTAATCAGTTAATAATATTAACATCATAATAATTAACAAATTACTTAAAATATATCAGAACTGTAATTGGAATATAGCACTAAAATAGTATAAGGTAATGAATTTCAGTAGTATATTGATATAATTTCTACCAAAATGGTATCTTTTTAACATTGGCAACATGTGCGAGTGAGACACAGGGCTCGGGTTTTTCTATCTCATGTGGACCGTTTTCTCTAGTCTGGTACGAACAACATTCTGTCTCGGTGATAAGGTTCAAATTAGTATGGCAAAAAAACTGACAACTCGCTCCAGTTTAAACAATATAACTTCATGCTCAGAAGATACTATGATATGATTGCTATGAGTTGACAGTGACAGCTGTGCGCGGGAGCGTAACCGTTGCGTTCAGAAATTTGATACAAACGAATCCTTTACTTTATCTGCGAGCTGTAAAGCGGAATCCAGACGGAATGATCAAATCGACCGATTTGATCAGAAATGAAATTGGCGTCAATCTCCAATTTTAGATTTATGGTGATATTAGACCCCTCTAAATTGAAAAAATGCCCCAGAACGCAAATACTGGCGTCCCAAATTATAGCTGGTCAAGCAAATCTTGCCAGTAAAAAAAGGCGCGAAATTCAAATTTTCTATGGGACGATATCCCTTCGCGCCTACATTTTTCAAATTTGCCGCCTTTTTCTACTGACAAGATCTGCTTGACCAAGTATAGTATCCTTGCGTCCGCACCTCATTTTATCGGTAATTATAGGCGGTTGAATTTAGCGAGCCAAATTGGCGTTTGCGTCCGCACGTCTTCATTCGGTCGGGCAATTTAATCAGATTGGGAAAAATTGACTACTCTGGATACACCTTAAGGCCACAATGTGCCAGTGCCGGCCAGTCCAAGGGACGCAGCCATGCGGTAGAATGAGATAGCAACATCACTTGCTCCCTCTAACGCATAAATGCGTCCCCCAGACTAGCCCATTGTGTACAGGGGCCTTTAAGCATGGTCATTTAAAATTTTCATCCGATTTCCGTACTGAATGACAGGTGGGAACGGGACGTCGTTCTACTAGGCTTGTGCCTGCTCGGTCACTACAGAGAGCGCTCCGCTCTCGGTCAATTGGTCAAACGAACTAGTTCGGTCTTTTAGTTCCTTTAGTTCAGAGGGGCTACCGCGAAAACCGAAATTCGCAAATTGCGGGGATCTTACTCTTTTACTCCAATGAAGGCGTAATTAGAGTGACAGAGAAAAATGCCCGCAATTGACGATTTTCGGTATTGGCGGTAGCCCTACAGTTCGGTCGTTGAGAGCATAGACTATAATATATAGAGACGGTGTCTCAGCGAGCTGTCACTGTTGCCACTTTTGTTTAGTGTACGATTAACAATGAGGCCCACGTTGCTGTAGCCATGTCGATAAAGTCATATCGATAAACTATCGACATTTCTTGCAATTTTAATTTTACTTCAAAGGCTTAACGATACCTAAAATTACGAAAAACGCTTTTATTCTTTATTGTGGTTATCAGATCACAATTTTATAGTCACGCCCCAGCAGGGAACCAAGGGAAAGTTCAGATATTTAATTAAAATACATGAATACGTCCTAAAATAGGTGTTCCGCAATAATTGAATTATATTATTATATTATAATATAATCATTATCCATTAGCATTTCAATTATGTTTATGTTTAACGAAGATATTGAAGCTTCAAACTCCTAAAATAGGTGTTCCGCAATAATTGAATTATATTATTATATTATAATATAATCATTATCCATTAGCATTTCAATTATGTTTATGTTTAACGAAGATATTGAAGCTTCAAACATATACGCTTTTACGCACACATACACAGCCTGGGCGCATCAAGAAAGGCAACACTTGATTTGAAGTCCACCTTGTCAACAGTATGGTTGTCCTTTTTTGACAAACGGCATTTTTAGAAGAGCGAGGAGAGAGAAATGATACTAGTTGCTGCGACGTGAAAGAGAACAGAAAACGTTGGGCCCTTGGTTGAGAGTCGGGAATGAATAGGAGTCGATTTTTCATTGGTTTCTTTCCAATCTTTGGTAACTGAATCCAATTCAACTTGTACGATACGATGTGTCGGTATTAAACATTAAAACACCTTAACATAATTAATAAAATATCAAATATGTCGAAATATATTTGATTTTCCTTCATATTTTACGGGCTTAGGAGTGTCACGTCGTTCTTTCATCTCGTTCACACTCGTGCCAGCGACATTGACAACCGTTTCGTTCCGTCCATTTTACGTTTCACTCAGTCAAGCGCTCTCGAATCCTACTGAACTAAAGGACCTAAAGACCGATTAAGAGCGTGCAAAAAGATTTAGTTCCTTTCGGTCCTTGATGGGATTTCATTCTTAATAGTTCTTAGTTCAGGACCGACTCAAGCCTACGTTCTACAAATGCATAGCGCTGCACATGTAATTTCGTGCGTGTGGCCAGTCTTTCGAAAAGTTCCTAAATAATTTACGCAATCACTTAAGCGGCTTTCCATAGGAAAAGGTTCCTGTACACGGAGCATAAGATAACTTAAGGAAAGCCACATAATATTATTTCTGAATGCAATATTTCCTTCTCGAGTAAGACGCGCTTTAATTAAGATATCAATCTACAATATTCATACTTAAACCCTATGAATACCACACCTAGTGGCGTCTGGGTAAAAAAAGAAAACAAATAATTGATAGTAAACCAATTTACTTGACGGTTCATTTCATAATCGTGCGGTTTAGGCCCATGTCTACAGATTCTCTAATTTACAGATTCCCAATTTAACAGATAACCAATTATACAGGTTCCCAATTCTACAGATTCTCTAATCTACAGATTCCCAGTTTAACAGATGACCAATTATACAGATTCTCTAATCTACAGATTCCCAATTTAACAGATAACCAATTATACAGGTTCCCAATTCTACAGATTCTTAATTCTACAGTTTCTCATCGCTACAGAATCCAAAATAAAAGGATGAGTTTAGTTTTCCTGGTTCTTACTGACTGACAATTTGGTATGACCAACTATATCTTATCATATTTTTATCTTCCCAGAGAAAGGCGCTATTATAATAATATTTATTTATACATAGGGATTCCTATATTTTAGGGATCTCGGAAATGGCTCTAACGATTTCGATAAAATTTATTATAATTATAATATACTATATTAGAGTAAAATTGAAAATCGTATACATGTTTTCAGATATGACCGTGCTAATGCTGTGTTACATTTATTACTGTAGTAGATACATTATTGTCTGAAGTGCTGACAATCTGTAGAATTGGGAATCTGTAGGACTGGAAATCTGTTTGACTGGGAATCTGTAAAATTGGGAGTTTGTGGAAATGGGAATCTGAAGAATTGGGAATATGTAGAATTAAGATTCTGTAAAATTTAAATTATGTAGAATTGGGAATCTGTAGAATTGTGAATATGTAGAATTAAGATTCTGTAAAATTGAAATTATGTACAATTGGGAATCTGTAAAATTGTGAATATGTAGAATTAAGATTCTGTAAAATTGAAATTATGTACAATTGGGAATCTGTAAAATTGAAAATCTGTAGAATTGGGAATCTGTAATAGAAATCTGTAGAACTGGGCCTAAACCGCATATACCTAATAATTATTGACTTTTTTATTGCAATACAGTCAACATATTTATATTACAAAGTAAAACGAATCTGAAATAAGACTATAACACAGTAATACCAATATGAGTAATATGACCACAATATGACTGACGCTTCTCTCGGTATAATTAATAATAATATAAACTGTGTACATTAGTTTGATATAAAGTACCCGCAAATGACATGACGTGTGTCACCGCGCATATGCTCATACTCATACTCATACTCATTTATTCATAAAGCCAATTTACATGTCAAATAAAATTAGAATTATACAGTTAAAATTGAGATCAAAAATTAAAATTAAACTTAAAATTATATGTACAATTATAATCGAAAATTAAAACAAAACTTACTCACATGTCGAATTACAATTAGAAAAAGTTTAAAATTAAATTGAGATCAAGAATAAATATGTACCTACAGTCAGCCAATTTGATTCCTAGTGTCGCCACTTGTAATATATTATGTACCTATGATGAATGATTACATATAACCTGTCATATTCAAGTTTCATGTTTTTCCTATTGTACATATAAGCGACAAGTATTTGAGTGACTCACGTTGAGGGGTTCATGGCTTTCATAAACTTACTAAATGCAATCAGTGAGAGTCGTTGATGGCACCATGTTTCTGATCTAGAGCCACACTCTGTGGTATATTCCTCTCTAAAGTGATCAGACCCATTGCCACCACGATTTCTCTACTCTCTTCCCCAATAGACCTTCCCGTTCCACCATAGTTAGTGTTCTTACTTTTTACATAACCTCTCAACGTATTTCTCTTGTCATAATAATATAAACACTCACCAGGCTGATCTTCTGGCTATACTCTTACAATATGTAATCTGTACACACAGCAATAACAGCTTCTTCTTAAATTTCTTTTATCTAACTAATAAGTTGCTTAGAACGCGTTCCTCACAACTCCCTCAAATTAGAATGTCAAGTTATTTTCTCTCTCCCGCCAAAATTGTCTCTACAGTGTTACCAACGTCAAAATCTCATGCTAAAGGTTGTCACTCACCTTTGATCTGGAATCGCGTCAATTCGCGACACCTAGGTCACCACATGTAGAACCATGTCATAATGAAACACTTGTTCATCCTCTGCGCCAGTGCTTATTGAGTGTTGTATGTCATTTATATAGTAGTTACAGAGACAAGGTTTTATAGTGGCCTATGGGAATCAAGTTGGTTGACTGTACAAACACTGTCCCGGAGAGCCTGCGCCCTTCAAGAGTGTTCCTTTATGGGCCTTGTGTAGATCAACTAAAGGAGTCCCATCGCCGGACAAGGCTCGTAGCCTTTGTAAAGAATCCTTGGAACATAAAAAGAATGCGTCCGTCATTGTGATCCGGCCGCCGCCGTGGAAATATCTCTACATCTACACTTAGTAGCTGGTCAATACCACACGATTTCCAATTTCTATCACTCGTATTTCAAAAAGTAGCATTTCGCTGTTTTCCACCGATTTTCGAGTGTTCAAAAATCGGCCCCCAGTATGCTCAGACCCCCGCGTTTTACTCCTTCAATTCGACTCCATAACTTTTCAATTCGATATGAAACATTATAAACAGTTATATGTACAAATGTGGTTCACAGATAAGATTATACATAGCTTCACCCGGTTGACTATACGATATTTTGTCTGTGAAAATGTATCTAGCAATATGGTGAAGTAAATAGCAGTGGAGTGAAATTCTGTTGACTGAATCCGAATAAAACAACTACGTATAGCTACGCCTCTGTCGATGGATTAACCACATTAAACTGAGCTATTATAATTATAAACCATTTTACGAAACAGCAAAGTTATAGTATCCTGGATATATGTGTTTCAACATGTTTCATTAAACTTATTTCATCGAAAAAAAGTGTTTCACATATTTCGCATTCGTATGATTGTTCATCGGTGTGTATTTTTTTATGTCTCTCTAATTCAGATTTTAATGTAAAGTGGTTGTTACATTCTTCACATCTATACGGCTTCTCTCCGATGTGACTCATTTTATTTGTCTCTAAACTATCTTCTTGACTTAATTGCTGGTTACGTTCATTACATTTGTATGGTTTCACGTCACTATGGACTCTTTCGTGGATCTTTAAATGATATTTTCTTGTAAATTGCTTGTTACATTGTTTACATTTGAATGGTTTTATTCCACTATGGATTCTTTCATGGACAACTAAAGAAGATTTTTGTGTGAATTTTTTGTTACATTCTCTACAGTTGTATGGTTTCACGCCACTATGGACTCTTTCGTGGTAAATTAAACCATTTCTTCTTCTGAATTGCTTGTTACATTCTTTACATTTGTATGGTTTTATTCCACTATGGATTCTTTCATGGATAACTAAAGAATTTTTTAGTATAAATTGTATGTTACATTCTTTACATTTGTATGGTTTCAGGCCACTATGGACTCTTTCGTGGTACTTTAAAGCATTTCTTCCTTGGAATTGCTTGTTACATTCTTTACATTTGTATGGTTTCACGCCACTATGGACTCTTTCGTGGCACTTTAAACCAGGTCTTCCTCTGAATTGCTTGTTACATTCTTTACATTTGTATGTATGGAATCGCGTCAATTCGCGACACCTAGGTCACCACATGTAGAACCATGTCATAATGAAACACTTGTTCATCCTCTACGCCAGTGCTTATTGAGTGTTGTATGTCATTTATATAGTAGTTACAGAGACAAGGTTTTATAGTGGCCTATGGGAATCAAGTTGGTTGACTGTACAAACACTGTCCCGGAGAGCCTGCGCCCTTCAAGAGTGTTCCTTTATGGGCCTTGTGTAGATCAACTAAAGGAGTCCCATCGCCGGACAAGGCTCGTAGCCTTTGTAAAGAATCCTTGGAACATAAAAAGAATGCGTCCGTCATTGTGATCCGGCCGCCGCCGTGGAAATATCTCTACATCTACACTTAGTAGCTGGTCAATACCACACGATTTCCAATTTCTATCACTCGTATTTCAAAAAGTAGCATTTCGCTGTTTTCCACCGATTTTCGAGTGTTCAAAAATCGGCCCCCAGTATGCTCAGACCCCCGCGTTTTACTCCTTCAATTCGACTCCATAACTTTTCAATTCGATATGAAACATTATAAACAGTTATATGTACAAATGTGGTTCACAGATAAGATTATACATAGCTTCACCCGGTTGACTATACGATATTTTGTCTGTGAAAATGTATCTAGCAATATGGTGAAGTAAATAGCAGTGGAGTGAAATTCTGTTGACTGAATCAGAATAAAACAACTACGTATAGCTACGCCTCTGTCGATGGATTAACCACATTAAACTGAGCTATTATAATTATAAACCATTTTACGAAACAGCAAAGTTATAGTATCCTGGATATATGTGTTTCAACATGTTTCATTAAACTTATTTCATCGAAAAAAAGTGTTTCACATATTTCGCATTCGTATGATTGTTCATCGGTGTGTATTTTTTTATGTCTCTCTAATTCAGATTTTAATGTAAAGTGGTTGTTACATTCTTCACATCTATACGGCTTCTCTCCGATGTGACTCATTTTATTTGTCTCTAAACTATCTTCTTGACTTAATTGCTGGTTACGTTCATTACATTTGTATGGTTTCACGTCACTATGGACTCTTTCGTGGATCTTTAAATGATATTTTCTTGTAAATTGCTTGTTACATTGTTTACATTTGAATGGTTTTATTCCACTATGGATTCTTTCATGGACAACTAAAGAAGATTTTTGTGTGAATTTTTTGTTACATTCTCTACAGTTGTATGGTTTCACGCCACTATGGACTCTTTCGTGGTAAATTAAACCATTTCTTCTTCTGAATTGCTTGTTACATTCTTTACATTTGTATGGTTTTATTCCACTATGGATTCTTTCATGGATAACTAAAGAATTTTTTAGTATAAATTGTATGTTACATTCTTTACATTTGTATGGTTTCAGGCCACTATGGACTCTTTCGTGGTACTTTAAAGCATTTCTTCCTTGGAATTGCTTGTTACATTCTTTACATTTGTATGGTTTCACGCCACTATGGACTCTTTCGTGGCACTTTAAACCAGGTCTTCCTCTGAATTGCTTGTTACATTCTTTACATTTGTATGGTTTCACTCCACTATGGATTCTTTCATGGATAACTAAATGATGTTTTTGAGTGAATTCCTTGTCACATGCTTTACATTTGTATGGTTTCACGCCACTATGGACTCTTTCGTGGGTCCGTAAATGGCATTTTTGTGTAAATTGCTTGTTACATTCTTTGCATTTGTATGGTTTCTCTCCAGTATGGACTCTTTCGTGGATCTTTAAATGAGCTTTTAGTGTAAATTGCTTGTTACATTCTTTACATTTGTATGGTTTCACGTCACTATGGAGTCTTTTGTGGGTCTCTAAATTACATTTTCTTGTAAATTGCTTGTTACATTCTTTACATTTGTATAGTTTCCCTAGAGTGTGAATTTTTCTATGTTGATTTAAAGTGGCTCTTGTTGCGAATCGCTTGTTGCATACGTCACACACGTGCGGTCTCTCTGCAGAGTGAAATCTTAAATGCTTATCCAATATTAACATATTTGCAAATGTTTCTTTACAAACTCCGCATGGATAAGGTTCCAGCAGTTTATGTGTTCTGATATGTCGGATTAAAGTAAATTTAGACGTAAATTGCTGACTACACATGTCGCAACAGTAGGTCTTCTTATTCGTTTGTGGTGCGATATGGTGTTGTTGATGTGTGATTAAACTAATAGAATTATGTGTGGTGTGCGTAGGGCGAGTATCGTGTGTTTGGGCTGTGTGAGCGGGCACGTCCTGCACACTGCTGGCGGGGCTCGGCTCGCGGTGTGACGTCACGTCCTGCACACTGCTGGCGGGGCTCGGCTCGCGGTGTGACGTCACGACCTGCACACTGCTGGCGGGGCTCGGCTCGCGGTGTGACGTCACGTCCTGCACACTGCTGGCGGGGCTCGGCTCGCGGTGTGACGTCACGACCTGCACACTGCTGGCGGGGCTCGGCTCGCGGTGTAACGTTACGTCCAACACACTGCTGGCGGGGCTCGGCTCGCGGTGTGACGTCACGTCCAGCACGCTGCTGGCGGGGCTCGGCTCGCGGTGTGACGTCACGTCCAGCACGCTGCTGGCGGGGCTCGGCTCGCGGTGTGACGTCACGTCCTGCACACTGCCGGCGGGGCTCGGCTTGCGGTGTGACGTCACGGGACACGGCTGGCTCGCGCGCGGGGAGTGGCGGAGGCGCTCGAGCCTCACGGAGCACGCCAGCGCGAGCTGCTGCCTACAGCGCAGGGACAGAGGCGCCGAGCTAACTCCGTACTCGCCGGCTGAAGACACTGAAACGACATATTCACATTAGAGTGAGCCATGATGCGTCTAACACCACCACCTGCATCTGGAATGAGTTTCATCGCCTCTGCACGGAAAAAGCCTCCGCACATCTGGGGATATCTAACGGAACTGCTCGACGCGATAAATGAAATGAAAATCTTTATTTCAGGCAACTAATGGCCCATACATAAATACCTTAAAACTAGCATACATATTATATAAAAATATATTTTATAACTAAACTTTAAAAAACTAAACACTACATATCCATTATGGTTGCGATGCATTACGCAACCCCGCAGTGTCAGGGAGCCGGCCGCGGAACCGCCGAAACTTGACACCTTTCGGCCAAAACTCCTCCTTGGTGAAGGTCGCTAGATGGTCAGTCGGAACGCTCACCAAAAACGAATAAAATTCGCATTGTGTCGAGATTCCAACTTCGCGACCCTCAGGATGAATCCGATCTTCGTTTTCACATACTTTACGATGTCATCGACCTTCGTAAGGTAATGTAGACGGGACACATACAGCAGCGTCGACGGTGTTACAGGACGCAGCAAATGGTTCGGTCCAGTCGGTACCACACTGATTCTGACGAGCCGGTTTTCTTCTCTTCTCCACCTTCTTGAAACCGTCCTCGTCACATCGCGACTCCCTTAGAGTCGGCTGTGATTGGTCCTTGTGAACAGGATCACGAAGGCTCTGCACCCCTTTCTTCGGCCGCTGCTTAGGTTTGGACACAGCAGGCGGCTTAGCGGCAGTACTAGCGTAGGAACGTTTCGGGGTTAACGTACTCTCGCGTGACGTGCGCGTCTCCGGTGACGTACACGGGCGGGCGGCGGGGCGCGGGTCGGCGGTCGCCTGCTCAGCAATTGCCGACTCATCCAAATTCGCGGGTTCAAAACCGCCGATGGACACATTCTGCGCAACGTGACACACGGCTATGTTAGGGGTATCTGACCTCCATTCCGAATGTGCGCTACGTAATAACGCCAATTCGGAACGTAGCTCACTGATGGTATTATTAGATACCTCTAACTTAGCCTGTACTTCTGCCAGACTCGTCTTCAGGAATGTTATGTCCTTCAGCAGCCTGATGGTGACGTCGACGTGATCAAAGGTAACCGGTCTAGCCGCTTCGCAACGAAGGCAGGCACGTCGTCTGGATCGGTCTCCTTGAACAGTTTTATTATGTCCTGGAGACTCTTCACGCTGCCATCCCTCCGACGGGATGGCATCTGGTCAGTTTTGCCGAGCGTCTGGAAGAGCAGCGCCTTGCCACTGCAAATGTCGTCTTCACTGAAACTTGATTTGCAGATCTGCCTGATGCTGACTTCATCCATGGTGTCTACGGCGTTCTGTACAAACGCCAGTAATTCATTCGCTATGAGTTGTTGTGAACTCATCGCGAAAAGTACGGGGCAGCGACCTTAGTCACGCCGATCGCGAATAAATATTTTATTCGATATTATGCAGTGAAGCGCGTCCGATTCAAAGCGCGCATCACACTGCAAATACCCATCCCTGTGGAACCCAGATGTACAAGAAAAGATCCAGATCAAAAAGACCTTCTTTAAAATCTGGCAACAAACAGGAAGTGACGCTGATAAAATCACATACCAAAACGCAAAACGAGATGCTAAGCGAGCAGTGGCACATGCTAAAGCTGCGAATAGGGAAAAACTGTACACTGAGCTGGAGAGCGCGACCAACGAGAAGCAACTATTCAATATTGCTAAGCAAAGACACCGAGATACCCAGGACACAGGGCCAATAAAATATATAAAAGACTCACAGGGTGTACTCTTAACGCTCGACAACGACATAAAGACAAGATGGAGAGAGTATTATTCGGAGCTGCTAAATAACACATATCCCTGCGCCCCAACTACCGAGCTGCCTAGCATTGCTGGCCCCTGGAATGAAGTGACACACGCAGAAGTCAAAACAGCTATTGGTAAAACGGCTAACAATAAAGCAGCAGGCCCCGATGATATTCCGGTCGAACTATGGAAGAGCCTGGGAGACGCCGGTGTATGTTTTCTTCAGATGCTTTTCAATAAAATCCCTCATGAAGGCATACCGGACGCATGGAGAAAAAGTGTACTCGTTCCATTTTTCAAAAATAAGGGAGATGTCAGGCTCTGCAGTAACTATCGTGCCATAAAGTTGATTTCGCACACTTTTAAAATCTGGGAACGGGTGATTAATGAAAGACTGATGCAGAGATTGACCACCATCACAGAAAACCAGTGTGGATTTGTGCCTGGGAAATCGACGACCGACGCTATTCATACAATCCGATTACTGATGGAGGCTTACAGAGCAAAGAAAAAGGACTTGCATATGGCCTTCATAGACCTGGAGAAGGCATTCGACCGCGTTCCAATACCTTTGATCTGGCAAGCACTGCGCTCCCAAAATATCCCAGAGTGCTATGTTAATATTGTAAAGGACATGTATGAAGGCGTCTCTACAAAGGTACGATGCCCTGCGGGGACCAGCGAAGAGTTCCAAGTTGAGGTCGGAGTTCATCAAGGATCGGCAATCAGCCCCCTACTTTTTAACTTGGTGATACAACAACCTGCGCCTTGGTGCATCTTATACGCGGATGACGTCGTCCTAATCGATGAAGACCCGACTATTCTGGAAGCAAACCTTGAAAGGTGGAGAACGTCCCTCGAAAACAGTGGTCTCAAAATCAGCAGAGAGAAAACGGAGCACATGTACTGCAATTTCTCCGGGACGACTACTCAACCCACCATTAGCCTGCAAAACTCCACCCTAAAGACTGTGGATTCCTTCAAGTACCTTGGCAGCATGCTGTCAAGAAACGGCGATATAACACCCGACATAACGCACCGTATAAATGCTGGTTGGCAGAAATGGAGAGACCTGACAGGTGTCGTCTGCGATCCCAGAATGCCTCTAAAAATAAAAGGCAAGGTCTATAAAACCGCAGTAAGACCTGTTGTGGTCTATGGCGCGGAATGCTGGCCGACTACCAAGCTACAGCTGAACAGAGTGCACGTGGCGGAAATGCGGATGCTTAGGTGGGCCGCAGGAGTGACCATGCTCGATAAAGTGCCTAATGTCTACATCCGCGGAAGCTACAAGATCAGGCCAATACAAGACAAAGTCACAGAATCGCGCTTACGCTGGTACGGCCATGTCATGAGAAGACCAGATGATCACATGACAAAAAGTGCGTTAAGCCTTATGAGGCTTCATCTCGGGACTTTGTACTTTTCGGGACCATATCCTCGTGGCAGTGGCAGACCCCTTACTACATGGTCAGTTATTAAAAAGGATCTCTCCAGTAACAATTTAGATCCAGCAACGACCCAGAAACGATATCTCTGGAGAAAGAGGATTAGGAGAGCCGACCCCAATTAGAAATTCCCATTTCTAATTGGGGTCGGCTCTCCTAATCCTGGATCTCCTACTCCAAGGCCGGAAGAAGAAGAAGAAGAAGAGAGTGAGCCATGATGCAATAATACCTGCGCCAGGTATAGCATTCTAAGACATGGCGTTACACAAGATACGTCATTAATATGCAATAAACTATCATAAAAATGCATTATAACAAATGTAGGTAAGTTTCTGCGGGTAAATAAGTAGGTCATAAATTTGTCTCAAATTCTACTAATGCTACTATAGTTCGTTTTTTTTAGCATTAGAAAGAAGGTAAACAATCTTGACGTGTCTTTTTATTAAAAAAACCGGCCAAGTGCGAGTCGGACTCGCGTTCCAAAGGTTCCGTACATTACATTATATTTTTTCAAAATTTTAGACCCAGTAGTTTCGGAGATAAATGCGGGGGAGGGGGATGGTAATTTTTTTGGCTATTTTCTTAAATAATTTCTAAATTACTTATTTTAAAATGACTAAAAATATATATTTGTAATTCTCAAAATGACCTCTTTCATTTGATATGTAACACGATATTGTTTTAAATTTTTTTTTTTAATTTTCTCATTTACCCCACAAAAATGGCCTCCATGTTTAAAATTCATTTGTTTATGTACGATTTCCGTCTTTGGGTCACGAATTTACATATGTTTACCAAACTTCAAATTAATTGGGCCAGTATTTTTGGAGATAATGGGCTGTGACAGACGGACAGACAGACAGACGAACGAGTACTATAAGGGTTCCGTTTTTTCCTTTTAAGGTACGGAACCCTAAAAAGATTGATAAACGCTTTAAAAATCAGTTTATTATTACCTACTTATGAAAGCAAAAGAATGTAAAAGATCGTATATGATTCATAAGTGTAACAATTTCCTGTGACTAATTTTTCAATGGTGATTTTTATGGTTCCGTACCCAAAGGGTAAAACGGGACTACTATTACTAAGACTTCGCTGTCCGTCCGTCCGTCTGCTGTCACCAGGCTGTATCTCACGAACCGTCATAGCTAGACAGTTGAAATTTTCACAGATGATGTATTTCTTTTGTCGCTATAACAACAAATACTAAAAACAGAATAAAATAAAGATTTAAATGGGGCTCCCATACAACAAACGTGATTTTTGACCAAAGTTAAGCAACGTCGGGCGTGGTCAGTACTTGGATGGGTGACCGTTTTATTTTGCTTTTTTTTTGCATTATGGTACGGAACCCTTCGTGCGCGAGTCCGACTCGCACTTGCCCGGTTTTTAATAAAAAGACATGTCAAGATCGCTTACCTTCGTTCTAATGCTAAAAACTCAAACTATAGAGAAGCTTTAGGTCCCAATAATTATAAGAGAGTTATTCCGTAAAATTCGTAATCGTTGCTTCGCCCGACACGGTGGTGATACGAAAAATTATAACTGCCAGTGAATATTCCTGACTGAGACTGAGAGAATAAGGATTTATATAGAATTTAGATGGATATACCTAAGTCAACTATCTTTTACATTTAGTGAACATAATAATAAGAATAGAAAAGTGTACCTACGTAACAGATGTTCGCCCGGCGGCCCGTCTTCACACGGCGGGACCGGGGACTCGTCTGAACCTAAACATTTAAAGTGAACTCATGTTGTTTTAGAGAGTTTTTTAATGAGATAAAAGTAGCCCATTATGGTACAAATCAAAATTGTACAAAAAAAAACCGCTGACACTGACGGACGTCATTTAAAATTTCTTTTCATAAATAATATTTTTACATGTGGTTTTTGCCGTAAAATATTGATAATTTACTCATGTTTACTAGTAAATCATGCGGATAATTAATATATTTGATTATAAACACCGCGACCATGGGTCGCAGTCGCACTACCGTGTTGACATTTGTCATGCACCAAAACTACGAAATTGATAGAAATGATTACTAGGAGTCGAGCAAAAGCGGTAAGTAACAACAAGCGCACGCCCACCACCCCCGCCCGCCTCGTCCACATCGTCGTCAGGCGACGAGTTCGCGACGGCGCCTGACACAGACGGGTCCAGTGACGAGAGCGGGCCGCCGCCGCCGCCGCCACGACCACCTGCGCGACGAGGGCGGCCACCGCTGCCGGCACGCTTGGGGCCTGCGGGACATCCTGCCCCGCCCACGGCTCCCGCTACCGGTGTTATAGTGCGACGCATGAGATGGACTCGAGACATGAACGAGAATGTCATGCGCGCCTATTATGGGGCTACAGAGGGGGGAACACAGCTGTCCGCCTATCGTTCGAGAATACTGCCTCTGTTTCAGGCTCTTGAACCTACCATCACCGTGTCGGAGCAGCGATTATCGGACCAGGTGCGCGTCATTCAGCGGCTAAAGCGCTTGGATGACGCGACACTTGATCGGCTTCGCCAGGAGGCTCTCTCTGCTCGCGCGGACCTCACCTCGGTGCGAGATCTGCCCGCCACGTCGCCGGATCCGGTGCCCGCACCCGACCTGGCACCGGGGGCGCCACGGGTTGATTTCTGTACCGACGAGGGGGACTTCGCGAGTCAGAATGTGAGTACAACTGCTAATGAGCAACTGAGGAGGACTTTGGAAGAGGCGATTACGCAGTATCGCGCCACAACCAACTCTAGGCCCCGATTACCACGTTTGCCTATGAATAGACGCAATCTAGCGCTAATGGGAGCCCTAAACGCTTTACTAGAGCCATATTTACGGACTAGTAAAGATTTAGATGATACGCCCCATACAACCATTTCCAGTCGCCGTTACGACGCGGTGTTGACACATCTTGTGTCGACACCGTCTGTTTCGGTCACAATTCCAGTCGCAGAGTCGTCGCCGTGTCGACACAGTTACCAGAAATGGGGAAGGGTCGACACATGACACAAAGTGACATAAAGTGTGGTCGCCGTGTGCACACATTGTTTCGGGTTTGCGACTACTTTATGCCAAAATCATTCGTTCATTCGTTCATTTTGTTCCTGTCAAATGGAAACTGTCAGATGGAAAAATACTTAAATAAAAATAAGTGACATTAATACGCCATCTCTAAAACGGATTACAAGACGTAATTATATATTGTTTGCATTTATATTACAATATGACTTAAATTATTATGGGGAATTAAACTGCTCGAGTGATTTGATAAACTAAGTGTAATATAATCAACGCGCCACCACATTGTTTTAGTTTAGCCGGAAATGAAATTGTTTACTTCTCAGTGCCTGTGTTCATAACTATATTATTTGAAGCATTTTTAGTACTTCGATGCGTATACTATACTTAAATAACAGAAATAACGCTTTACATACTACGAAACTTGTTAATTATGATGTATAAATATGGTTTAAGGCTGAGAAATATTGCAGTCACAAAGTAGTTGCAATGTTTCGACTTTGTGTCGACTCTGTGTTGACACATGACACGCGCTGTCAAAAGTAATAACAAAGTTACTGGTATGTTACTGGATTTGCAAAATGGCTCCTTGTGTTGATTTGTTTTCAGATATTCTCAAAGTGTAAAAATGCCGTGGTCAGAGATGGGCATTAATCGATTAACTGTTTATTCGACTAATTAATGGAATAAAAAAAGTTAATTCTCAAATTTTAATCGCGATTAGTTTAGTCGACCTAACATAGATTGAAATTGAATTAATCTGAATATTAATCGAATAAATTATCGATTAAATCTCGATTGAAAGTTGACAGGGGGCCATTTTTGTACGTAAAAATAATAGAAATGTCTTGCATGCAGATGGTAGCAAAACACTTTGTCATAAAAGTCGAGATGGGTGTCGATATATAGGTTTTAGGGAGTGCCGATTTCGAAAATAATGACCATTTTGGAATCCGAAATGGCGGCCATGCACTGTGTCATAAAAGTCGTCATGGATGTCGTTTTATACGTTTTAGGGGGCCCCAATTTTGAAAATGATGACCATTTTGGAATCCAAAATGGCGGCCATGCACTATGCCATAAAAGTCGTCATGGGTGTCGTTTTATGGGTCGTTCTCTCATTTCGTGCAAATCGGTGATGTTCTCTCGAATTGTAAATTTTCTTTTAAATGGTAAATTTTTGGGTTTTCATGCATTGTGGATTCATTTATTAACACTTTTATGCTAAAGGCACCTTCGTAACCTTATTACTTTTCATTTAATAAGACTGGTGGTAATGAACTACGCGCTGGTAATGAAATGGGCATGGATGGTAATTTTATCAGTGGACGGTAATGAAACAAACTTATGAAATCGCAATAAAAAAACTTTATTTAACGAAAATTAACACCATTAATATAATTAACAATATAAAATTACGTGTCTTAAGCGCTGTGCAGACGATCAAGCCGACTTAACAAATACTCCGGCTTGACAATCGCGACTTATGTTTACCACCTAGCTTGTAGCGATTGTCAAGCACAATTTACGTGATTGAAGACGTATTTCGTATTATTTATTTATTTAATGTTTACACAGCACTACATCAGTCTTATCACCAACACACTGAGAAACTACATACTTTAATTTAAAATTAACATCCAAATACACTCGACTGCCAATCCATCCACCGCAGCTCCATAAACTCGCACTCATGAGTCTACAGGAGATGCACTAGGAGAAGCCTAAGGGTTATATTTCTAATGTCCGGCACAAAAAGTCTTACAAGCCTCTCTACTAGTTCAAGGCAGTCAGAGTCTCCACGAAAAGCCCAACAAGCTAAAAGTAGTAGGCTTAAGTTGCGCCTCACCTCCAAAGAAATGAAGCCCTGGGTTTCTAAAATAAATATTTTTTAAATACATCCTAAGGAAATTCTTTTGGACCTTTTCCAATAGTAGAATGTACGTTGACTCGTAAGGGACCCAGGCTAATGCTGACGCCTCCAGCTTGCTTCTGACCAGAACATTGTAAAAAACTTTTATGGGGCAAGGGTCATGGAATTCTCTGACGTTGCGAGTGACAAACCCTAATCTACTGAAGCTACAGTGGCAAGTGCTTTGATGTGGTCGTGAAATGTTAGCCGCGTATCGAATATGACCGCAAGATCCTTTACTGAGACGACTCTTGTTATTACAAGAGCCTATTGACCCAAGAGTCTATTGGCTCAGATCCAAGAAAATATTAAGCATGTGTAGGAAATAGGGCTCGATTAAAACTACACACTTGACACTTAGCCGCATTGAAAGTCACTTTGTTATCCCGACTCCATTGGAACAGAGATGAAACATCCTCCTGCAGCAACTTACAATCCTCCTCTTTCTCAACTCAATATACCAATTTAAGATCGTCGGCGTAGAATAGACAACGAGCGTTATGGATAACCGAGGGCAGGTCATTGACCATTATTCCAAATAGGAAAGGCCCCAAGATTGAATCTTGGCTGTCACCAGAACGAGTATGGTACGGATCTGGTACGAAGTGGCCATGCTGGTCGTTGCGTACTGCGGTTGATCACGCAGATAACTGGCAAAAATGTTAAGCAAATAGCGTCTAGGAATACATCGTTACCCACACGATTGAAGGCTTTTCTGAAATCATAATACAGGACGTCTACCAGGATACCATCCAGATGCTCTGAGATGGTGTCAACCAAGGTCAGGTTAGTTTCCACAGATCGTTTCGCTCTGAAACCATGCTGAGTGTTGCACAGGAATAATGGTTTCACTTGTTTCGACAACGTGCCATGGAGTATGGACTCAAACAGCTTTGTTATAGCTGAAAGAAAAGAATACCGTGACTTTGGGATCGGTCTTACCCGTGAAATCTTCCAATGATGAGGATATGTACTTGTGGAGAGTAGGTACCATATTAAGCATGAAGTGTATTGGACCATTCAAATGCTCTAAACTCCCCTTTAAGATATATGCAGGTACCTAAGTAGTCTGGACCAAAAGCATAGACGCCCGAAAAATTTACTTTGGTGTTAAGACCCCTTTGAGCTTAAGTTCGTCGACAGTGCACCATGAATAACAGCAGATATGCCCGTATGTGCTCCGATCCTCAAGCACAGATGGATGAACTTGCGATGCTCCACCGCCCTGAGAGTTTATTACACCGCTTTTTACTGCTGGTATCAGTTTTCTGAGATTTATCACGCACGGATTGGGAATTGTCGCTTTTGACGGCGGAGGCACTATTATTGCTTATCGGCCTGTGTTTATGTTCCTGTAGTTTCTGCCTTTTATTCCAAACATTTGCCCCGTTTTCTACCTTATCGTCGACAGGTATCAGATGATTCCAACTCTCTTAGTCTCTTAGTAACGTGTCAAATTTCTCAGCACAGTCCTTGAGTGCGGTCTGGTATTACATGTAGAGCGGCAGGTTATGTTAATCTACTGCGCTCTAGTTAAATCCAAAAATCACCAGTTGGGCTCCCCTATATATTATTACATACAGTTTTAAATGCTTATGCCAACATACTATTTATAATAACTTAAACCTCTTTCCATTAAATGCACTGCCTCAAATACATTATCATTACCTTCTAAATTCGTTCATTACCTTCCCTGGCAAAATTGGAAGGAAAAGAAATGAATGAAACATATATGAATGAAGTTTTGGAAGTTTTCGTCGCCTAGGTCGGTTGATATCTGACCTTGATTTCGCAGAATAAGCCACCCGAAAGGCAACCCTAAAACACATCAATTAGGTATAATTTTAATAATGTACAATTGGTACTTACTGTATAAATCACTAGATGGCGATGAAGATTTATCTGAACCACACTCCTTCCCGACACGAGAGAACGTAGGTATTTTCGTCAAAAGCAACATACGGACGACCACTGCAGTAGCACGCGGCCAACTGACTAACGAACAATGTGTTGTATCCGCGGGAAGTGCTATATACCCTTGCTATATAGCAAAATATACCTAATCCATTTCTCGCGTCGGTAATGAAGAAATTGCTTGGACCATACACTTATAAGGCTGTATAGTTTTATTGTTAATTTCTTAGCGTATAATAGTACACGATATAAAACATAACTAAATTACTTGTTTACTGAACCAACAACAAGTTTTCTATTTTTAGTATCTTAAGGTTCAAATGGAGGTCAAAGTTATAACTTCACGCGTTACATGCAGAGAGGAATGAAAATAGTGGGGGTTAATTGTAAATATAAAGAAAATAACCACCTTTTTAGAATTGTTCATGGCGGGCCCATATACTTTAGGTCCTATGTTACAACCTTGCATTAACAGATATTCGAAAACACCATCACATTTTTGGTAAATTGCAAATAATACCGATTTGCACGAAATGCGAGAATGACCCTTATAGGTTTTAGGGGGCGCAGATTTCGAAAATGATAACCATTTTGGATTCCAAGATGGCGGCCATGCACTATGTCATAAAAGTCGTCATGGATGTCGTTTTATAGGTTTTGGGGGGCGCAGATTTCGAAAATGATAACATTTTCAATTTAAAAATGGCGGCAATGCACTATGTCATAAAAGTCGTCATGGATATCGTTTTATAGGTTTTAGGGGGCGCAGATTTCGAAAATGATGACTATTTTGGATTCCAAGATGGCGGCCATGCACTATGTCATAAAAGTCGTCATGGATGTCGTTTTATAGGTTTTAGGGGGCGCAGATTTCGAAAATGATGACTATTTTGGATTCCACTTTTATGACAAAATACGTAGCCGCAATCTTGGATTATAAAATGATCATCGTTTTCGAATTCTGCACTCCCTAAAACCTATAAATCGACATCCGTGACGACGCAAGTTATCTTTATTTTCAGATCTAACAAATTGCTACAGAATACAAAGGACAAAAAAGAAGCGAGGAGGTAATGAAACAAGCAAAAATACAGATGATTCCTCGACGCAATTGGGTGATTCTTAAATTGTGTCCAGATTTTTTTTGTCATAAAAGTTTATATTTTTCACATATTACTCTCACAAGTTCCGTGACATTTCGACCTTGTAATTTTTTAAGTAAATGTTTTTGTTTATCTATGAGGATCTCACTAGAATAGTATAATCAAGGTATGTTTATATTTGATGAATGAAATAGTAACGCAAAAAAATATATATATTTGTGTCTTATATTCCTGCCGAAGACTTTTATTTTACCTTTTCCTTCTACACAAGTTTGGCCAAGTAATAAGAATTTAGGGCTCTCAATTTTATTTTGACTTCTACAACAGTAAAGCTACGAGGCCATGTTTGGTATCGTTTTCGTATAAATTCGCAGTACCAAATTTAGTTAAGGTATCACATTGACACCATTCCGAAGTAAAAACATATAAACTTATTAAAATACTTTCTTTTAAACTCTTCTTCACGCTTAAACTGCTGAACAGTTTTAATTTAAATTTGGTACACATATATTTTGAGTCCCGAGACAGGATATAATAAGTTATCTCAAAAATCATCCTTTAAAGGTGTGAAATGAGGTGTAGGGGGGTATTCAGAATTGACTTCAAGTTCAAGTTAATACTGTTTAAGTTTAGGTTTGAAGTCATGTTTTTTCATCATTTTTAACTAAATCAAAGATGTAGACCATCCCAAATTTCATATAAATCGGTTCAGCGGTTATTGATTTCCCGTACAAATTTCCACGCCACTTTTCACATCTTCAAAAGATGATTTTGGTTATAAGATCTATCCTATGTCCTGTTCCGGGACGCAAACTATTTCTATACCAAATTTCAACGAAATCGGTTCAGCGGTTAAGCGTCAAGAAGATTTTCAAAAAAACCGGCCAAGTGCGAGTCGGACTCGCGTATTAAGGGTTCCGTACATTAAGTCCGACTCGCGCTTGACTGCACATTTCTAATAGGTTTTCCTGTCATCTATAGGTAAAGAACTATTTTGTGTATTCAGACGGACATACATACAGACGCACGAGTGATCCTATAAGGGTTCCGTTTTTGGTTCCTTTTGAGGTACGGAACCCTAAAAAGATTTATTTTTATTTTGTGGAATGGTGTCAATGTGATATCTTAAATGGATTCAGCACCCCAGATTTATACGAAAACGATACCAAACACGGCCTAGCACCTTCACTGATATAGATATATCAAGATAAAATTGAGAGCCCTAAATAAACTTTCAAGAGCGGATATCTCAAAAACTATTTAACATATCGAAAAAATTGACTGAATAAACTTGTAACAAATTAAATTAACTTTCATTTTGTATAAGTGGCCATGTCGCTGAGATGCATAGTTTCCGAGATATAATCGAAAAACGGGAAAATGGGACTTTCAAAGCCCCTTCTCTCCCCCCCGCTCAAGGGCTACGGCCGGGGACTTTTGATATGTTCACCTCCTAACTTGTCAAACCGAGTTACGGAGTCAAAAATTGTGTTCCGAGCATTTCCCTCTACAACTTTTGGAGCATTCGTTGCCTGACCTGAGTAGCTTATTGAATTTCTTTAAAAACTTTTCTGTAAAAGGTTGACGGGTGTTGGGTGTTTATATGGTTTCGGTCGATTATTATCATTTGCATTGCCCATGATGACTTACTAGAATTACGAGCACACGAGACACTAATAGTAGTTTGACAAACCTTGGTTTTCAAGAGGTATTTTATATTGACATTTGCTGTCACAAATTTGCTGTCAGATTTAGTCGCAAACCGCACGCAAAGTGCACACAAATGTGTCGACACCTTGTTACGGAAAAGTGTAGACACGGCGACGACACTTTGTTTCGAAACAATTCTAGACACATTGTGTGGACTCTGTTACGACACATCTGACATTTAGTTACCACTTTGTGATTCTGCGACTGGAATGGTTATATGGGGCACTCGATCATGTACTGCGGAGCCATCGCGGCGTGCCGTGTTGCTCGCATCAAGTTCCCGGACGCTGAACGTGCACCTAGGACCGTCGGAGGTGTCCCTGCATGGCAAGCGCGGATCGAGCGACGTATCAGCTCGTTTAGGACTCTCATCGCAAAGCTGTACTGCTTCAGGGGGGGCAACAATCGCCCCCGAGTAATGCGCTTTGTGAACCAGGCGTTCGCGGGGACGGATATCAGGCCCTGCGACTACATGGCCAATGTCACAGAGCGCATCGACTTTCTAAAGCAGAAAGTCTATGCATGGGCAAACCGTATTCGCCGCTACAGAGAGCGTGTGGATCGATTCCAGCAGAATCGCCTTTTTCAAAGTGATCAAAAGAAGGTGTACCGGAAGTGGGAGGAAACCAACCTTCGTACGCCCGACACGCAGCCGCCGGATGCTACTGCCATGACCGACTTCTGGCGTAGCATCTGGTCGGTGCCTGTCGGACACACCGAGGGGGGTTGGATGAGTGTTGTCGAGCGTGAGTGCGAGTCCATCGAACCTATGGGGGCAGTTACCATCAGCCCCGATGACGTCAGTTGTGCCATCCGCTCGGCCCAGAACTGGAAAAGTCCTGGGCCGGATGGATTGCACAACTTCTGGCTAAAGTGGTTCCGATGCTCGCACTCGCGCTTGGCAGCACAATTTCAACAAGCCCTCGAGCTTGGTTCCCTCCCACCTTCCTTAACAACTGGTGTCACCTTCCTGCTCTATAAGTCCGGTAGTACCACGGAAGCGAAGAATTACAGACCCATCACATGCTTGCCTACACTCGACAAGCTCCTTACATCCATTTTGAGAGCAAAAATCAACGCGCACATTGTCGCAAACAATATTCTGGCTTCCGCTCAAAATGGATGTAGGGTTGGGTCCCGTGGTACTAAAGAGCTCCTCCTCGTAGACATGACCATCTGCCAACAAATCCGGCGGAACAGGGGTGCCCTCTCAGCCGCTTGGATTGACTACAAGAAGGCCTATGATTCGGTGCCTCATTCATGGTTGGGGAGGGTCTTAGAGTTGTATAAAGTTGATGCAGCTTTGAGAGCCTTCCTAAGCGCGTGTATGGGACAGTGGACCACGGTCCTTCGTCAACCAGGAGGCAGGGATGACCGTCCTGGCCCGCAGGATTTTATAAGGATTGAGCGAGGAATTTTTCAGGGCGACAGTCTGAGTCCCCTGTGGTTTTGCCTAGCTTTAAATCCCCTCAGCACCCTGCTGAAGGATTTGGAACTAGGTTGCCGGCTTCGGAGAGAGGGTGAAGTCATTTCTCACCTTCTGTACATGGATGACCTCAAATTATTTGCACCAAACAACCAAGACCTGTCGGAGCTACTGAAACCCACGGAAGTCTTCAGTAGTGCCATCAACATGGAGTTTGGTGTCGATAAATGTGCGGTTATGCATGTACAGCGGGGTAGGGTTGTAAATTCAACAAATTTACAACTGTCTGAGACAATGTCTTTCAGATCTATCTCTGAATCAGAAACCTATAATTACCTTGGTATGTCACAGTCGTTGGGTATTGAGGACGAGGGTATTAGACGGTCAGTGAAGGAGCGCTTTTTCAGTCGGCTCACAAAAGTCCTTAACAGTCTTTTGTCAGGAGGCAACAAAGTGCGCGCCTTCAACGCCTGGGTAATGCCCCTACTCACATACTCCTTCGGCATACTAAGGTGGACTCAGACCGAGCTGGACGCCCTGGATCGGAGGGTCCGATCACTGCTCACCACACATCGCATGCTACACCCACGCTCGTCAGTTATGAGATTGTACATCCCACGGAAGTGTGGAGGCCGAGGCTTCCTAAACGCCAAGGATCTCCACAACCGCGAGGTGTACAATCGCAGGAACTATTTCCTTAACAACGAGTGTGGGATGCATCGTGATGTGGTGGCAGTGGATAGGAACCTCACGCCGCTCTCCTTGGCAAACGAGAACTGGCGCAAACCTGTGGTACTAAGTACTGCGGATCGCAAGGCGGCATGGGAGAGTAAGGTGCTACACGGGCGGTTCTACAAGGACCTCACGGGACCCGATGTGGACTTGCTCGCGTCGGTGAACTGGTTACGATTCGGGGACCTCTTCGGAGAAACCGAGGGTTTTGCCTGTGCAATTGCAGACGAAGTGATGATGACGAACAACTATCGGAAATATATCCTGAAGGACGGTACGGTCGACATTTGTCGGGCATGCCGCCGTCCTGAGTGACTCACTCAGGCATATCATTTCCGGTTGTTCTCATCTTGCTAACGGCGAGTACTTGCACAGACATAATCTCGTAGCCAGGATTATTCACCAGCAACTTGCTCCCCATACAACCACTTCCAGTCGCCGTTACGACGCGGTGTTGACACATCTTGTGTCGACACCATCTGTTTCGGTCACAATTCCAGTCGCAGAGTCGTCGCCGTGTCGACACAGTTACCAGAAATGGGGAAGGGTCGACACATGACACAAAGTGACATAAAGTGTGGTCGCCGTGTGCACACATTGTTTCGGGTTTGCGACTACTTTATGCCAGAATCATTCGTTCATTCGTTCATTTTGTTCCTGTCAAATGGAAACTGTCAGATGGAAAAATACTTAAATAAAAATAAGTGACATTAATACGCCATCTCTTAAACGGATTACAAGACGTAATTATATATTGTTTGCATTTATATTACAATATGACTTAAATTATTATGGGGAATTAAACTGCTCGAGTGATTTGATAAACTAAGTGTAATATAATCAACGCGCCACCACATTGTTTTAGTTTAGCCGGAAATGAAATTGTTTACTTCTCAGTGCCTGTGTTCATAACTATATTATTTGAAGCATTTTTAGTACTTCGATGCGTATACTATACTTAAATAACAGAAATAACGCTTTACATACTACGAAACTTGTTAATTATGATGTATAAATATGGTTCAAGGCTGAGAAATATTGCAGTCACAAATGTTTCGACTTTGTGTCGACTCTGTGTTGACACATGACACGCGCTGTCAAAAGTAATAACAAAGTTACTGGTATGTTACTGGATTTGCAAAATGGCTCCTTGTGTTGATTTGTTTTCAGATATTCTCAAAGTGTAAAAATGCCGTGGTCAGAGATGGGCATTAATCGATTAACTGTTTATTCGACTAATTAATGGAATAAAAAAAGTTAATTCTCAAATTTTAATCGCGATTAGTTTAGTCGACCTAACATAGATTGAAATTGAATTAATCTGAATATTAATCGAATAAATTATCGATTAAATCTCGATTGAAAGTTGACAGGGGGCCATTTTTGTACGTAAAAATAATAGAAATGTCTTGCATGCAGATGGTAGCAAAACACTTTGTCATAAAAGTCGAGATGGGTGTCGATATATAGGTTTTAGGGAGTGCCGATTTCGAAAATAATGACCATTTTGGAATCCGAAATGGCGGCCATGCACTGTGTCATAAAAGTCGTCATGGATGTCGTTTTATACGTTTTAGGGGGCCCCAATTTTGAAAAAGATGACCATTTTGGAATCCAAAATGGCGGCCATGCACTATGCCATAAAAGTCGTCATGGGTGTCGTTTTATAGGTTTTAGGGGGCGCAGATTTCGAAAATGATAACCATTTTGGATTCCAAGATGGCGGCCATGCACTATGTCATAAAAGTCGTCATGGATGTCGTTTTATAGGTTTTAGGGGGCCCCGATTTAGAAAATGATGACCATTTTGAAATCCAAAATGGCGGCCATGCACTATGTCATAAAAGTCGTCATGGGTGTCGTTTTATAGGTTTTGGGGGGCGCAGATTTAGAAAATGATAACCATTTTGTATTCCAAAATGGCGGCCATGCACTATGTCATAAAAGTCGTCATGGGTGTCGTTTTATAGGTTTTAGGGGGCGCAGATTTCGAAAATGATGACCATTTTGGATTCCAAGATGGCGGCCATGCACTATGTCATAAAAGTCGTCATGTATGTCGTTTTATAGGTTTTAGGGGGCCCCGCTTTCGAAAATGATGACCATTTTGGAATCCAAAATGGCGGCCATGCACTGTCATAAAAGTCGTCATGGGTGTCGTTTTATAGGTTTTGGGGGGCGCAGATTTCGAAAATGATGACTATTTTGGATTCCACTTTTATGACAAAATACGTAGCCGCCATCTTGGATTATAAAATGATCATCGTTTTCGAATTCTGCACTCCCTAAAACCTATAAATCGACATCCGTGACGACGCAAGTTATCTTTATTTTCAGATCTAACAAATTGCTACAGAATACAAAGGACAAAAAAGAAGCGAGGAGGTAATGAAACATGCAAAAATACAGATGATTCCTCGACGCAATTGGGTGATTCTTAAATTGTGTCCAGATTTTTTTTGTCATAAAAGTTTATATTTTTCACATATTACTAAATCTATGGCAAAAGTTATAATATTGCAATGGATTCCATCGCATGTAGGTATAAGTGGCAATGAGACAGCTGATGCATTAGCAAAACAGGCATGCAGCGATGGCATTGAATTTCACTTGAAACATTATATGGGGGCAATAATGACTGTTTACATTTAGTCAAATTAAAGTGTCGCGAATTGTGGAAGGAATATTTCGACGAGAGATCTAGGGACAAAGGTATTTGGTATAAGTAAATACAGCCACAACCCTTTAATTCTCCTTGGATTGATAATAGTGTGTTGTGTAGGCAGGATCTAGTTTTATTATTGAGATTGCGCTCTGGACACATTCCATTGAATAAGTTCGCCTACCTCATGCGTAAAGTGAATTCGGAATTATGCACCTTATGTAATCGCGTCGAGGATGTGTATCATATTTTAATGGAGTGTGTCCGAAATGAGCGACTTAGAAGACAGATATTTCATGACAATGACAGTTCCATTGGGTTATGTAATACCTACCTTTCGAACCCCATGTCTGAGGTTGTTGAAAAGGTACTAAATATTGTTAAGTGCGGTCTGAGGGACAGAAATGTGTGATGTAATTAAACTAGATGTAGCTATTTACTTTCTTTTAACTTTGTTAATTAAGTCTGTTTTTTATGGGGTGACATATTCGTTCAATCGAAAAAGCCCCTTAATAAAGGAAAAAAAAAAAAAGTTCCGTGACATTTCGACCTTGTAATTTTTTAAGTAAATGTTTTTGTTTATCTATGAGGATCTCACTAGAATAGTATAATCAAGGTATGTTTATATTTGATGAATGAAATAGTAACGCAAAAAAAAAAAATTTGTGTCTTATATTCCTGCCGAAGACTTTTATTTTACCTTTTCCTTCTACACAAGTTTGGCCAAGTAATAAGAATTTAGGGCACTCAATTTTATTTTCACTTCTACAACAGTAAAGCTACGAGGCCATGTTTTGGTATCGTTTTCGTATAAATTCGCAGTACCAAATTTAGTTAAGGTATCACATTGACACCATTCCGAAGTAAAAACATATAAACTTATTAAAATACTTTCTTTTAAACTCCTCTTCACGCTTAAACTGCTGAACAGTTTTAATTTAAATTTGGTACACATATATTTTAAGTCCCGAGACAGGATATAATAAGTTATCTCAAAAATCACCCTTTAAAGGTGTGAAATGAGGTGTAGGGGGGAATTCAGAATTGACTTCTTGAAGTTAATACTGTTTAAGTTTAGGTTTGAAGTCATGTTTTTTCATCATTTTTAACTAAATCAAAGATGTAGACCATCCCAAATTTCATATAAATCGGTTCAGCGGTTATTGATTTCCCGTACAAATTTCCAGGCCACTTTTCACACCTTCAAAAGATGATTTTGGTTATAAGATCTATCCTATGTCCTGTTCCGGGACGCAAACTATTTCTATACCAAATTTCAACGAAATCGGTTCAGCGGTTAAGCGTCAAGAAGAGTTTCAAAAAAACCGGCCAAGTGCGAGTCGGACTCGCGTATTAAGGGTTCCGTACATTAAGTCCGACTCGCGCTTGACTGCACATTTCTAATAGGTTTTCCTGTCATCTATAGGTAAAGAACTATTTTGTGTATTCAGACGGACATACATACAGATGCACGAGTGATCCTATAAGGGTTCCGTTTTTTCCTTTTGAGGTACGGAACCCTAAAAAGATTTATTTTTATTTTGTGGAATGGTGTCAATGTGATATCTTAAATGGATTCAGCACCCCAGATTTATACGAAAACGATACCAAACACGGCCTAGCACCTTCACTGATATAGATATATCAAGATAAAATTGAGAGCCCTAAATAAACTTTCAAGAGCGGATATCTCAAAAACTATTCAACATATCGAAAAAATTGACGGAATAAACTTGTAACAAATTAAATTACCTTTCATTTTGTATACGTGGCCATGTCGCTGAGATGCATAGTTTCCGAGATATAATCGAAAAACGGGAAAATGGGACCTTCAAAGCCCCCTCTCTCCCCCCCGCTCAAGGGCTACGGCCGGGGACTTTTGATATGTTCACCTCCTAACTTGTCAAACCGAGTTACGGAGTCAAAAATTGTGTTCCGAGCATTTCCCTCTACAACTTTTGGAGCATTCGTTGCCTGACCTAAGTAGCTTATTGAATTTCTTTAAAAACTTTTCTGTAAAAGGTTGACGGGTGTTGGGTGTTTATATGGTTTCGGTCGATTATTATCATTTGCATTGCCCATGATGACTTACTAGAATTACGAGCACACGAGACACTAATAGTAGTTTGACAAACCTTGGTTTTCAAGAGGTATTTTATATTGACATTTGCTGTCACAAATTTGCTGTCAGATTTAGTCGCAAACCGCACGCAAAGTGCACACAAATGTGTCGACACCTTGTTACGGAAAAGTGTAGACACGGCGACGACACTTTGTTTCGAAACAATTCTAGACACATTGTGTGGACTCTGTTACGACACATCTGACATTTAGTTACCACTTTGTGATTCTGCGACTGGAATGGTTATATGGGTCTTCTATATGGCCTTGTGGACCGCGAAGTACCGTACTACAAGTACTCACCTGCGCCTGTTCTCGAGAATGGTCGTGCCACGCTCTATTGGGATCGATCTATCATCACTGACAGGACTATTGTAGCCAATAAGCCTGATATTGTGATAATAGATCGTTCGCAACGTCGGGCCGTGCTCGTTGACATCACCATCCCCCATGATGAGAATCTCGTGAAGGCCGAGAAGGACAAGTCCAGTAAGTACCTAGACTTGGCTCACGAGATAACCGCCATGTGGGATGTTGATTCGACGATCATTGTCCCGATAGTCGTTTCAGTGAACGGTTTAATAGCGAAGAGTCTCGACCAACATCTTGAGAGACTCTCGCTAGGTGGTTGGATCAAGGGACAGATGCAGAAGGCGGTGATCTTGGACACGGCGCGGATAGTCCGCCGGTTCCTCTCTCTGGAGCCCTGACCACCGGTAGCTTGGGCCTTGCCCCGCTGCTGGCGGCACCCTAGGTTAGGTTTTTTATAATGTGTTTATATGTATTTTTTATTGTTTTGTAAGTGTTTTTATATTTTACTTTTATATTCATATTATAAAAACCTAGCCTAAGACGAATGATGAATAAAGAATAGAAAAGTGTACCTACGTAACAGATGGTCGCCCGGCGGCCCGTCTTCACACGACGGGACCGGGGACTCGTCTGAACCTAAACATTTAAAGTGAACTCATGTTGTTTTAGAGAGTTTTTTAATGAGATAAAAGTAGCCCATTATGGTACAAATTAAAATTGTAATGGAGGTTATGTAATTGTATTCTCATGTTTCTTCTCGTTTTTATTTACCTTCTCCCTCTAGTCAGGGCTGCAATTATTAATAAATTATGAGAGCTAGCGTTCCTTCTTCCAAGCTCCCATCCCATATTTCAACCCAGATATGTTTTTGTTCACATATGAGCAATTGAAAATATATCAAATGATATTTAGTATTCAAGCTGGACTCCTCCCTGTAAGTAGCGCTCAATTCGTTTCCTTTTATAACTGCTGCCAATTTATTCTACCAAGTCCTGAATACTACTTTAGATACTTACGTAGAGACGGCTCGGAAGGCTCGCTGCACGCGCCATCTTCAGGTTCATCTAAGTCTTCCTCATCTAAAATTTAACAAGTTAAAATATAACAACCTATGTCCTTGATATTGGAAACAAAATATGTGATAAATAGCCACAGAATGTATTATTATTATTATTAATTCATTTATTCATATAAACAATTACAATGATACATATCATACATATATACAATAAATGCGCCAAACTGTAGTAACCAGTTTGTTGGCGTGCCGCCCTCAACTCTTACTTAATATTAAGGTAAATGTTTACAATCGTGACTTATATACTATTGTTAGTAGAAAAGAAAGCATGCATTTTTTAACTATTTATATTGTTATTGATATTTTTCTCAAAAATGGACGGCAAAGTCGACTTTGCCGTTTAAAAAATAGGTCGCGAAGCGCGTAGTTTATGGTCAGTCAAAAATTAAAAAGTTAAAAACATTGCAGTCTCGATTTTGGGACTGCAATGTTGCATACAAATTCCATTATTTGTCGAGTTCCAAACTTTTTAAAAGTTGAAATGGCCATATCAAATGAAGGCAAAGGCCCATTAAACAGCCAAACAGATGATTAGTACCGCGACTATTTAGCTGTATCAAATAGGTTGGCGTATTTTCGGCAGAAAAATACACTTCTATTTTTTTATTAAAAAATAAAAAAGGAGGCAAAGCTAATTTTTTCAATTGTTTCTACTTTTTTCTGTGAAAATATATACGTAAGAACGTTGCTTTTGTAAAATATTTCTATGATATTTATATTTCTTGCACCATTTTTGAGAAAAGCACTATATATGACTCGGCTGGAAGGCTACTTGCTGGCTTCGGATTCAATTAAACGGACTCCCAAGGTCGTCCGTTTAAAACGAATCCTCAGCCTGCAAGTAGCTACTTCCGAGCCTCGACAATAATGTACTATTAATATGTACATGATTGTGGAATGATTTTATAATTTTCTAGGTAAGTATGTATTTGAAATTATTACTTTTTAGGTAAGTATATTTCCAACATCTCCAGTTTTAACTTTCTTTTAAATGTATACAGTGTGTTTTTTTTTAAGTGGGACAGTATGGGGAAATCCTAAAGTATAAGAGATACAGGGAAACTGTCTTAGGAAACATTAGGTACTTTTTTGTGAAAAAAAAATTGGTATAGTCAAAATTTTGGTCAAGTGTGAGTTGTCCCTAAAAATGATTAATTTTGATGAAATTTTTTTTTGACGCACATCTACTCAGTTTCATGAGGGGATCATTTTATTGTATGGGAAGAAAAAAATCGGGACAGCAGAAGTTAGGTAAATTTAATAAAATAATTTTACATTAAAGTAAATGTTCAAAGTGGCCTCCCTCTTGTCGAATGCAGGCACGAGCGCGTTTCAGAACACCTCTGGTAGCTTTAGACAAGGCGTTGTGATGTATGTTGTTCAAATGATAATGCACTGCGTCTTTTAACTCTTGTACCGAGTTGTAAGTATCTGCATAAATTCGACCTTTAAGGTACCCCCAAATGAAAAAATCCAACGGTGTTAAATCGGGTGAACGTGGTGGCCATTTAATAGGGCCATTTGTGCCCATCCAGCGATCAAGAAAATGTTCATTTAAAAACTGTTTCGTAGCGATACTATTGTGGGCAGGGGCGCCGTCTTGTTGGTAGATGATATTATTCAAATTATTTAATGGAATTGCCATATCTACTAAATCCACAGCCATGTTTAATATTTCCTGATATTTTTGACTATTCAATGTTCCATGGTAAATTTTAATGGCAAAGATTTTATTATCTAATATTGCACACCAACAATTAAAGGAAAAGCGGACCTGGTTATGGGTTGCCGTAGTTCGGAAGGGGTTTGTACGTGCCCAAAAATGATTATTTTTTCTATTGTACATGCCATTGTTTGAAAAATTGCATTCATCTGTCCAAATAATCCGGCTTGGAAAAGACGGGTTTCTAATCGAGCATGCTACAAACCACTGGCAAAATGCTAATCTCCGGTCAGTGTCTCCTGGAAGCAATGCTTGTACAAGATGACCTTCTATGTAACACTTGTACTTGTAAGCCTTCAATACCTTTCGTACTGTAGATTTATGCACACCGATAGTGTTAGCAGCTTCCCTCAATGAGGCTTTTGGGTAGGCTTCAAAATATCCTAAGATTGCGATAGTTGTAAATTCATTTATTACTGTGGCTCGTCTCTTCCGTTTTAATTTAACACAGCCTCCCTTTCTTAAATTTTTCACCAGTTTGTCAAAAATTTTGCGGTCCGGTTGATCGCGGTCCGGATAACGTTCCCGATACCACTGTAACGCATTCACAGAGCTACGATAATTTACAAAATACGCTTCAATTAAATCTACTTTATGCGAGTTTGGTAATTCCATGACGAAAACTTAACATAATGTTAACTTTAAACAATGAAATATCAAGTAAAATACTGTTTGTTTCAAGAAGTTCCAAATTTAAAATTTGTTTTTTTTTTTAAATTAGATTTGTAAGGTAAGGCTCGCGTAAGAATATCTTAAAGTATTTTAATCCTTTTTAAACCAAATAAAGTGTTCCAAATTCAAATGTAAAACTGGAATAGGCAATATTTTTTAAATAAAAACCTTGCAGTGGGCAGTGGTTTTCAATTTACACGGGTTGTAAAAATGAAAACGATTTTCTTAAATTTGACTAACTTCTGCTGTCCCGATTTTTTTCTTCCCATACAATAAAATGATCCCCTCATGAAACTGAGTAGATGTGCGTCAAAAAAAAATTTCATCAAAATTAATCATTTTTAGGGACAACTCACACTTGACCAAAATTTTGACTATACCAATTTTTTTTTCACAAAAAAGTACCTAATGTTTCCTAAGACAGTTTCCCTGTATCTCTTATACTTTGGGATTTCCCCATACTGTCCCACTTAAAAAAAACACACTGTATATTACTATATAATATATGATACAAAACCACTATAGGTGTGCCTAACGCCTATAATATTGAAGTGTTCCCTTGATTTCTCCATAATTTTATCATCAGATTCTGAAATGATAATGGAACTAAGTATGATAACAAATAACTTGATATCAAGCTTAATATTTACCTTTGACCCTCAGTCCTCCCTCTAGCCTCCCCTGCAGCTCGGCCTGGCAGTGCTGCACCTGCATCTTGAAGTGGCACGCCTCCCGCAGCCACCCCAGACACACCTCGCAGATACCACTCCTGCCATTGTTGCTTGGTGTCAGCTGCAAAATGTAGTATATTTGTTTCTACAAATTTATGTCTGTATTCTTGGCACACAAGACTCACAGCAAAGTTATAGGGCTACTGTTTAACTGAGGTAGATATGGGCGGAATATTCAGTATTTGGCATGTTTTCTTATGTTCATATTCAGCTGAACATTTGGTTCAGTAAGAACTCCATATTCGGCCCATCACTAAATGAAAATCTTATAGTGAGTGTAAATTATGGACTTGACAGCTAAACTGAGTCAAGCTGATTTGTATGTTATTAAGTAAAAATGTTACATTTAAACTATTTTACACCCAAAACTCAGCTACCATTTAAATATCACTGTGCAATTTCTGTACAAACTGCCAACAATAAATAAATAAATATTAGGGGACATCTTACACAGATCAAACCTAGCCCCAAACTAAGCAAAGCTTGTACTATGGGTACACTAGGCGACGATATACATACTTGTATAGATAAATACATACTTATATACATAGAAAACAACCATGACTCAGGAACAAATAAATAAATAAATAAATAAATAAATATTAAGGACATTAAATTTTTACACAAATTGACTTAAGCCCCACGGTAAGCTCAAGAAAGCTTGTGTTGTGGGTACTCAGACAACGATATATATAATATATAAATACTTAAATACATAGAAAACAACCATGACTCAGGAACAAATATCTGTATCATCATACAAATAAATGCCCTTACCAGGATTCGAACCCGGGACCATCGGCTTCATAGGCAGGGTCACTACCCACTAGGCCAGACCGGTCGTCAAATATTAGTGTTCATCACACAAATAAATGCCCTTACTGGGATTCGAACCCAGGACCATCGGCTTAGCAGACAGGGTCACTATCCACTAGACCAGACCGGTCGTCAAATAAGCAGAAAAGCTATGCTTTTTCTTATATAGAATATGATTTAAAACAAAGAAAAGATTATTTATAGAAAATTAAGATGTTAGTTCAGGAATCAACAACAACAATAGTGTCCTATGTTATTTATAAGTAAGAGATGGAACTAGCGTAGTTTTTGTCAATAAGAGATGAAGATCCTTCAATGAAGCAGCTATCCGCAGATTTCTATAAAAGAGGAACAACTTAACTAACAATATGAACAAACCTAAAGCTGCTACTAGTTTAGTATTTTTAGGTAATTTTATAGGCTTAATTAAGTTTTCTACAGAATATATTCTTATTTGGGAGTATATTATTAAGTAGAACTTGTAATAATACCATATTGATACAAGTTTTTTGAGGTTAGTTTTACAGCTTTACGTTTAGTTGATCCTGAGTAAAAAATAATAATAGTAAACATAGCGGCAAGGGTCTTTACTCACAGCAGATTTCAGCCAATGAAAATATTCTGCGTCGTTACTTACTTTGATTACAAAGCATTCTTCGATCATGACCGAGTATATTTCCGTTATGCCGAGACGAGTGTACGGTGTCCTCAAATCTTTCGCCGAAGGCCGCTGCAGGCAGCAGTGGCACTGGTTTATAGATTCCATCACATTAGTACTTTAAAACGCTCTTCTATTCACCGATTTTATCACAAGAAGATATTTTTTCGTGGCTTTCCTGCTCAGAAGATACTATGAATCAGTGTTGCCAGGGCTCTGGAGTCATAAGTTACGTTTCATTTCCCTAAAAGTCACGTTTTTGCTGCTCAAGTCACATTTTTATATTATTGTATTGTATGGAGTTGTTGTTGGAGTTATTGTATGATATGTAAGAAGTTCAGAAAATAATATATTTCCCAAAAAATCTACTAACCTTATATGATTTTTCCTCACGGAACCCTTATAGGATCACTCGTGCGTCTGTCTGTCCGTTCGTCATAGCCTATTTGCACGGAAACTACTGGACCAATTAGTGACCCAAAGACGGACATGTATAGTTGGTCAAGCAGATCTTGTCAGTAGAAAAAGGCGGCAAATTTGAAAAACGTAGGTGCGAAGGGATAACGTCCCGAAGGGACGTCGTCGTCGTCGGGAAAATTTGAAACGAATACGGGTCTTCAAACCATTTTTTGATCAACTTAATATTTTCGGAAATAATAGATCTGAAAGAAAAATGTTGTGTTTTCCACTTTAGTTCACCTAGCATTTTAACCATGGATCCAAAAAATATTAAAAAAATCGTGAAAGTAAAACTTAGTAGAGACTTTCAAGGAAAAATATAGCGAACCTAATCGGTTTAGCAGTTTTTGAGTTTTTGCAAATAGTCTATTTTGACGGACGGGTAACTACGGAACCCTACACTGAGCATTGCCCGACATGCTCTTGGCCGGTTTTTTTTATATTATATCAGCAGGTCGCTTAGCTTGCTTATCCTAAACTATTTTTTTTGTATGATGAACAATTACGAAAAAACGACGTTTTCTTAAACCGTCTGTAGCTCCTAAAGTATTGATCGCAGAGTAAAAATGAACATAACCTTTGTAGAAAATTTTGTGATAAAACTTTTGTCCGAAGTAATTATAATGCTACTAGAAGAAAACCCGGCTTCGCTCGGGTAAAATAAATAATAGTAATAGGTAATACTCATTTTGAATTAAGTAATTATTTACTTTTAGACTTCATACCTTCATCAAGGCGGTTACAAACCTATCTCATCTCAGAAAACTTTAAATCCGTAACATACAATCATAACTCGAAAAATTTACTATTCCGATATATCTAAAAACAAATATGTAATTAAAAAAAACCTAATCCGCTTTTCTGGTAGCAGTTCGGTTCTGTAAGGGTCGCAGTTCTAACCTAACTTACTTCTGGTTGCAGTTTGGTTCTATAAGGATCACAGTTCTAACCTGACCCACTTTTCTGGTCGCAGATCGGTTCTGTGAAGGCCGCATTTATAACCTAGCCCACTTTCCAATCTCAAAAGAGGGAACCCTTTTGTACCTACCCTTCATGGCACTAAAGTGAAAGTATGGAAATTATCACTACTATTTCATTCTTTAATATTAATGCCTATCCGTTAATATTAAATTCGTTTACAAAAAAAAAACTGAATAAGTGCGAGTCGGACTCACCCATCAAGAACGGAACACTTTTTAATATTTGTTGTTATAGCGGCAACAGAAATACATCATGTGTGAAAATTTCAACTGTCTAGCTATCACGGTTCATGAGATACAGCCTGGTGACAGAGGGACAGTGGAGTAAACTGAAATAAAGGTTCCGTCACACCAGCGCGATTTCAGAGTCGGGCCTGAGCGTTTTATATGAAAAAGCGGCGCGCCCCGCTCACGCGCCGCACGCGAAACGCGCCTGTGTGACGGAGCCTGAAATGTCAAACCGGGCAAGTGATCGCGCACGAAGGGTTCCATACTTTTTAGTATTTGTTGTTATAGCGGTAACAGAAATACATCATCTGTGAAAATTTCAACTGCCTAGGCCTATCACGGTTCATGAGATACAGCCTGGTGACAGACAGACAGACAGACGGACAATGAAGTAAAACTGAAATAAATGTCATATACCTACTAAGAAAAACCGGCCAAGTGCGAGTCGGAATCGCTAATAGGTTCCCGTTTTTTAGTTAAGTACCCTTCAGGTACGGAACCCTAGTATGAGTGTAATAGATTTGTAACCGGTCAGCAATGTGAGTCCCTTGGAGAAGCAGAGGTCTAGTCTAAACCCCCACTTACCATCGGCATTAACAGCCTTGTATTCTTGTTTGCCACCAACATGTCATATTAAAACATATTAATAAAAATTTACTCGGTCAACAATGTGAGTCCCTTGGAGAAGCAGAGGTCTAATCTAAACTCCCACTTACCATCGGCATTAACAGCCTTGTATTCTTGTTTGCCACCAACATGTCATATTAAAACATATTAATAAAAATTTACTCGGTCAACAATGTGAGTCCCTTGGAAAAGCAGAGGTCTAGTCTAAACTCCCACTTACCATCGGCATTAACAGCCTTGTATTCTTGTTTGCCACCAACATGTCATATTAAAACATATTAATAAAAATTTACTCGGTCAACAATGTGAGTCCCTTGGAGAAGCAGAGGTCTAATCTAAACTCCCACTTACCATCGGCATTAACAGCCTTGTATTCTTGTTTGGTGAGCTATTCGGGTTGCAAAAAGGCGTAAAGCAAGGAGACCCTATCTCTCCGACATTGTTCAACGCATGCCTGGAGGCCATATTTAGAGTACTGGAATGGGAAAACAAAGGTATCAATATTAATGGGAAGTACATAAATAACCTACGATTTGCGGATGACGTCTTGATTGTGGCCGAAAAACCAAAAATACTCGAGGAAATGATCTTAGAATTTGACACAGCATGCAAGGAAGCAGGTTTAGCAATGAACATGAAAAAATGCAAAATTATTACTAATGGAGATAAAATACCAATAAATCTTGGAAGAAACAATATGGAATATGCTGAAGATTTCACATACCTGGGACAAATAGTTTCCTTCAAAGACAGACTCGACAAAGAAGTAGACTACAGAATTAGTAGAGCGTGGAAAAAATACTGGTCTCTAAAATCAATTCTAAAGAGTGACATGTCGATGGCCATTAAGAAAAAAGTATTTGATACTGCAGTCCTACCTACCTTAACTTACGGTGCCCAAACCTGGAGCCCCATCAAGAAACACACACATAAACTGAAAATTTGTCATGGAACGGTCCATGTTACAAATTAAAATTAAAGACAGAATCAGAAATGAAGTTATAAGAGAGAAAACTGGGGTAAAAGATGTAATACATGCAATAAAAAAGAGTAAATGGGCCTGGGCTGGCCATATATGTCGTACTACAGATAACCGATGGACCAAACATATCACAGAATGGTTACTAATAGACACACCGAGAAAACAGAAAAAACCGAATACAAGATGGAGAGATGAGCTACGAAATTTCGACAGATACTGGTGGAGAATAGCCCAGAATAGAAAGGAATGGGAAAAACTGGGGGAGGCCTTTTCCGCACACGCGACATGCAAATGAATAAAATAAATTGAAAAACAATAAAAGTTAAAGAAAATAATTTAATAAATAAATGTAATAACAATGAAAGTGTAACAAAAACGCATGAAATAAAGGCTATTACTATTACTATTACTATTACTATTCTTGTTTGCCACCAACATGTCATATTAAAACATATTAATAAAAATTTACTCGGTCAACAATGTGAGTCCCTTGGAGAATCAGAGGTCTAGTCTAAACTCCCACTTACCATCGGCATTAACAGCCTTGTATGAGTTGTATGCTTGTTTGCCACCAACATGCCATGTTAAAACATATTAATAAAAATTTACTCGGTCAGCAATGTGAGTCCCTTGGAGAAGCAGAGGTCTAGTCTAAACTCCCACTTACCATCGGCATTAACAGCCTTGTATGCTTGTTTGCCACCAGCATGTCATATTAAAACATATTAATAAAAATTTACTTGGTCAGCAATGTGAGTCCCTTGGAGAAGCAGAGGTCTAGTCTAAACTCCCACTTACCATTGGCATTAACAGCCTTGTATGCTTGTTTGCCACCAACATGTCATATTAAAACATATTAATAAAAATTTACTCGGTCAGCAATGTGAGTCCCTTGGAGAAGCAGAGGTCTAGTCTAAACTCCCACTTACCATCGGCATTAACAGCCTTGTATGCTTGTTTGCCACCAACATGTCATATTAAAACATATTAATAAAAATTTACTCATTTCATCAGTCATATCCAGCCTAGCATTGCATTGGCCCCGCTTAAATATTTCTTTAATTTGTTTTTAGTATTTGTTGTTATAGCGGCAACAGAAATACATCATTTGTGAAAATTGAAACTGTCTAGTTAATCTAGTTATCACAGTTCATGAGATCTTGAGATACAGCCTGGTGACAGACAGACGGACAGCAGAGTCTTAATATTTAATAGGGTCTCGTTTTTACCCTATGGGTACGCAACCCTAAAAAGTGACCAAGGCCTCCAGTGCCCTAGGCTGGAATCAAAGCAGCGTCCTCTGCTATTGCAGCAGGTGCCTGTGCCATTCTGCCACCGGGCCACCCACGGCGGCATAGGTCGAATTTTTCCAAGTATACTTATGCACTACTTACTGAAGGCTTATGGAGCCTCGCCATCCCTAAGCCTAAATTAAATATTTTCTGAAAATAATTTGTTTTGATCTAATAACATATTGGAGTCCTCGTAATAGGGGTCCCGTTTTTACCCTTTGGCTACAGAACCCTAAAAATCAACCTTGTTTTGGTACTATGTACTACGCTTCACTATGACTCTGAAATTTTAGCAGGAATTAATATTTTTTTTGTTGTCACCTGTCAAATTAGAATAGAATAGAATAGAATAGCCTTTATTGACCAAAAAATTAAATTTCAGCACATATTACATTTAAATAAATTCACATTTCATTTATATCAATTAATTTCAATATTTTTTCCTTAGTAACTTTATTAAATAATTTTTATGTCATTGCTTTTTAATAATTATTTCAGTCTGCCTTCTTGGCATAGGCCTCCCCCAGCTCTCTCCACAGCTCTCTATCCCTTGCCGTCCCTATCCAATTAGGTCCCGCATGCTTCTTTATGTCATCCGACCACCTCATTATTGGTCTCCCTTCTCTCCTTTTTCCATCTCTAGGATACCATTCCGTTTCCTCTCTATCCCACTTATCTTTACCTTCCCTTGCCATATGTCCAGCCCAACCTGTTGCAGTCAAAAGTGTGAACTGGCCAAAGAACTTTTAACCGACAAAAACAGGCAAAACTGCTTTTGACTGAGCATGTTGGACTGTTGGTCAAAAGTAGTTTTACCTGAAAATCATACCTATTTCTGGCAGCAGTTTCGTTTTTAGGGCGTAGCAAAAAAAAAAAATAACCCTAACCTACCTATCTCTGGGAACAGTTTCGTTTTTTGGGCGTAGCAAAAAAATAACCCTAACCTACCTATCTCTGCGAGTACTTTTGACTGTTAGTAACAGTCACAACACAATTACTATTAACCAATGATTTTCAGGTAAAACTACTTTTGACCAACATGCTCAGTCAAAAGCAGTTTTGCCTGTTTTTGTCGGTTAAAAGTTCTTTTGACCAGTTCACACTTTTGACTGCGACATATATACTATCTATATATCTTATTATATTTAATCTTATATTCAACTTACATTGACTCCGGAGATAACTTATTAGCTTTATGCAGTTGACTTTCCAATTCACCGATACACCTCAAATTTGATTCATAGTCTAAAGCACAGTTATTAAATATGTCCACAATACACTGTAGCTTTTTGCACTGTTTCACACTGGCAATGTACTGTATTAGAGTGAGTTACAGTCAGCTGGCACTTAACTCAAAGTTTCTTTGAACAACGTCATTTTCATCTCGCTCACTTATTAGTTTATCACAGCTGCTTCAAGGTTGCTTTCACTTGCATTTCCAGGTAGCTAGTAGTGCCTTGACATGTAAGAATATTTGGAATCATTCTGAAATATTAAAATACAACTGAGAGACCGATGTTTATACTAAACACAATACACCCATGGAACGCTTTGAAGTTTAAATCTCGTTACGTTACGATGGCGTTTGCACTTTGCACTATGTTCGGTGACTATTTTTTATTGTTAACACACACAATACACTATTTAACAGGTTTTTATCACGTCTGGAGTACCGGATAAAGTATTTTCGAATAACAGCCGTCGTTGACGTCTAGGCAGTGTTGCTATCGTCTTAAAAGCCGTAACAGACTATCGCACGTTCTGGCTTAAAAACAAATTTATGTAATAATTATACCGGTATACATATCCATATGAAACGAAACTTAATGCAAATAATAACCATTATACATACCGGAAAGTCATCAAATAAACAGTAATATTAGTCTTGCTTTTTATTTAAAAAAAAACGATCAACCTAACTTGTAAGCATGTTTGCAGTTTCTAAACGCAACGCATAGCTGTCAAATGTCAACCAACAAATTGAGCCTTTAGTATTGTTTGTCGAAATTTTTTCACTTTTAAATGCAAAATACGCGACAATACGAATTTTGCGGATATATGTTCTCGATTCAAAAGTGATATTTTTTCAAGCTCTTTCGATTGAGCATAATTTCTTTTGGTTTTTCCGTCAAAGCGGCTCGCGTTTATTAATATAGATCCGTACAGATATTCGAGATATGAGGCTAAAACAAATTAATCATACACTAAAAAAATAACTACTACTATCAAACTAAATGACACCGTCATGTCAAGGTAATAAGTCTCATCTTGCCACACTATTATAATAAACATGACGGTGAATGTAACGTCAAGGTGTCAGTGCAAGTGTCAACTTGGGTGCGTTCACCGCGTTCCTAAATAATAGAAATTGGGCAAATTGCAGAACTAAACTTGTCCAAAATTCGACTAGCTTAAAAAGTCACAAAAATTGCCTCAAGATCGTAAGTCACGCACATGTCACACGAGAAGGCGAAAAGTCACGAAAAATGTGACTTTTGTGACCATCTGGCAACACTGCTATGAATACTATGATTGCTACGAGTTGACAGTGACAGCTGTGCGCGGGAGCGTAACCGCTGCGTTAAGAAATTTGATACAAACGAATCCTTTACTTTATCTGCAAGCTGTAAAGCGGAATCCAGACGGAATGATCAAATCGACCGATTTGATCAGAAATGAAATTGGCGTCAATCTCCAATTTTATATTTATGGTGATATTAGACCCCTCTAAATTGAAAAAATGCCCCAGAACGCAAATACTGGCGTCACAAATTAGTATCCTTGCGTCCGCACCTCATTTTATCGGTAATTATAGGCGGTTGAATTTAGCGAGCCAAATTGGCGTTTGCGTCCGCACGTCTTCATTCGGTCGGGCAATTTAATCAGATTGGGAAAAATTGACTACTCTGGATACACCGTAAGGCCACAATGTGCCAGTGCCGGCCAGTCCAAGGGACGCAGCCATGCGGTAGAATGAGATAGCAACATCACTTGCTCCCTCTAACGCATAAATGCGTCCCCCAGACTAGCCCATTGTGTACAGGGGCCTTTAAGCATGGTAAGCAGACGTTCGGAATTTTCATCCGATTTACGTACTGAATGACAGGTGGGAACGGGACGTCGTTCTACAAATGCATAGCGCTGCACATGTAATTTCGTGCGTGTGGCCAGTCTTTCGAAAAGTTCCTAAATAATTTACGCAATCACTTAAGCGGCTTTCCATAGGAAAAGGTTCCTGTACACGGAGCATAAGATAACTTAAGGAAAGCCACATAATATTATTTCTGAATGCAATATGTCCTTCTAGAGTAAGACGCGCTTTAATTAAAATATCAATCTACAATATTCATACTTAAAACTTATGAATACTACTGGCGTCTGGGTAAGAAAAATAAAACAAATAATTGATAGTGAACTAATTTACTTCACGGTTCATAATCGTGCATATACTTAATAATTATTGACTTTTTTATTGCAATACACTCAACATATTTATATTACAAAGTAAAACGAATCGGAAATAAAACTATAACACAGTAATACCAAAATTAGTAATATGACCACAATATGACTGACGCTTCTCTGGGTATAATTACTAATTTATACTGTGTACATAAGTTTGCTATAAAGTACCCTCAAATGACATGACGTGTGTCACCGTGCGTATGTACCTACAGTCAGCCAATTTGATTCCTAGGTCACCACATGTAGAACCATGTCATAATGAAACACTTGTTCATGGTTGGCTGTACAAACACTGTCCCGGAGAGCCTGCGCCCTTCAAGAGTGTTCCTTTATGGGCATTGTGTAGATCAACTAAAGGAGTCCCATCGCCGGACAAGGCTCGTAGCCTTTGTAAAGAATCCTTGGAACATAAAAAGAAAGCGTCCGTCATTGTGATCCGGCCGCCGCCGTGGAAATATCTCTACATCTACACTTAGTAGCTGGTCAATACCACTCGATTCCCAATTTCTATCACTCGTATTTCAAAAAGTAGCATTTCGCTGTTTTCCACCGATTTTCGAGTGTTCAAAAATCGGCCCCCAGTATGCTCAGACCCCCGCGTTTTACTCCTTCAATTCGACTCCATAACTTTTCAATTCGATATGAAACATTATAAACAGTTATATATACAAATGTGGTTCACAGATAAGATTATACATAGCTTCACCCGGTTGACTATACGATATTTTGTCTGTGAAAATGTATATGTATGCTAGCAATATGGTGAAGTAAATAGCAGTGGAGTGAAATTCTGTTGACTGAATCCGAATAAAACATTATGTATACCTGCGTCTCTGTCGACGAAACAACCACATTGAACTGAGCTATTATAAACCATTTTACGAAACAACAAAGTTATGGTATCCTGGATATATGTGTTCCAATATGTTTCATTAAACTTATTTCATCGAAAAAAAGTGTTTCACATATTTCGCATTCGTATGATTGTTCATCGGTGTGTATTTTTTTATGTCTCTCTAATTCAGATCTTAATGTAAACTGGTTGTTACATTCTTCACATCTATACGGCTTCTCTCCGATGTGACTTATTTTATGTGTCTCTAAGCTATCTTCTTGACTTAATTGCTGGTTACGTTCATTACATTTGACGCCACTATGGACTCTTTTGTGAATCTTTAAATGATCTTTTCTTGAAAATTGCTTGTTGCATTCTATACATTTGAATGGTTTTATTCCACTATGGATTCTTTCATGGATAACTAAAGAATTTTTTAGTATAAATTGTATGTTACATTCTTTACATTTGTATGGTTTCACGCCACTATGGACTCTTTCGTGGATAACTAAATAATATTTTTGTGTGTATTCCTTGTCACATTTTTTACATTTGAATGGTTTTATTCCACTATGGATTCTTTCATGGATAGCTAAATGATGTTTTTGAGTGAATTCCTTGTCACATGCTTTACATTTGTATGGTTTCACGCCACTATGGACTCTTTCGTGGGTCTGTAAATGGCATTTTTGTGTAAATTGCTTGTTACATTCTTTGCATTTGTATGGTTTCTCTCCAGTATGGACTCTTTCGTGGATCTTTAAATGAGCTTTTAGTGTAAATTGCTTGTTACATTCTTTACATTTGTATGGTTTCACGCCACTATGGGTTTTTTCATGGTAAACTAAAGAAGCTCTTAATGTGTATCGCTTGTTACATTCTTTACATTTGTATGGTTTTATTCCACTATGGATTCTTTCATGGAAAACTAAAGAATGTTTAGCCGTGAATTCCTTGTTACATTCTTTACATTTGTATGGTTTCACGCCACTATGGACTCTTTCGTGGGTCTGTAAATGGCATTTTTGTGTAAATTGCTTGTTACATTCCTTGCATTTGTATGGTTTCTCTCCAGTATGGACTCTTTCGTGGATCTTTAAATGAGCTTTTAGTGTAAATTGCTTGTTACATTCTTTACATTTGTATGGTTTCACGTCACTATGGAGTCTTTTGTGGGTCTCTAAATTATCTTTTCTTGTAAATTGCTTGTTACATTCTTTACATTTATATAGTTTCCCTAGAGTGTGAATTTTTCTATGTTGATTTAAAGTGGTTCTTGTTGCGAATCGCTTGTTGCATACGTCACACACGTGCGGTCTCTCTGCAGAGTGAAATCTTAAATGCTTATCCAATATTAATATATTTGCACATGATTCTTTACAAACTCCGCATGGATAAGGTGCCAGCAGTTTATGTGTTCTGATATGTCGGATTAAAGTAAATTTAGACGTAAATTGCTGACTACATATGTCGCAATAGTAGGTCTTCTTATTCGTTTGTGGTGCTATATGGTGTTGTTGATGTGTGATTAAACTAATAGAATTATGTGTGGTGTGCGTAGGGCGAGTATCGTGTGTTTGGGCTGTGTAAGCGGGCACGTCCTGCACACTGCTAGCGGGGCTCGGCTCGCGGTGTGACGTCACGACCTGCACAATGCTGGCGGGGCTCGGCTCGCGGTGTGACGTCACGTCCTGCACACTGCTGGCGGGGCTCGGCTCGCGGTGTGACGTCACGACCTGCACACTGCCGGCGGGGCTCGGCTCGCGGTGTAACGTCACGTCCAGCACACTGCTGGCGGGGCTCGGCTCGCGGTGTGACGTCACGTCCAGCACGCTGCTGGCAGGGCTCGGCTCGCGGTGTGACGTCACGTCCTGCACACTGCCGGCGGGGCTCGGCTCGCTGTGTGACGTCACGTCCTGCACACTGCTGGCGGGGCTCGGCTCGCGGTGTGACGTCACGTCCTGCACACTGCCGGCGGGGCTCGGCTCGCGGTGTGACGTCACGTCCTGCACACTGCTGGCGGGGCTCGGCTCGCGGTGTGACGTCACGGGACACGGCTGGCTCGCGCGCGGGGAGTGGCGGAGGCGCTCGAGCCTCACGGAGCACGCCAGCGCGAGCTGCTGCCTACAGCGCAGGGACAGAGGCGCCGAGCTAACTCCGTACTCGCCGGCTGAAGACACTGAAACGACATATTCACATTACAGTGAGCCATGATGCAATAATACCTGCGCCAGGTATAGCATTCTAAGACATAGTGTTATACAAGATACGTCATTAATATGCAATAAACTATCATAAAAATGCATTATAACAAATGTAGGTAAGTTTCTGCGGGTAAATAAGTAGGTCATAAATTTGTCTCAAATTCGCTACTAATGCTACTATAGTTCGGTTTTTTAGCATTAGAAAGAAGGTAAACATTCTTGACGTGTCTTTTTATTAAAAAAACCGGCCAAGTGCGAGACGGACTCGCGTTCCAAAGGTTCCGTACATTACCATTGTATATTTTTTTCAAAATTTTAGACCCAGTAGTTTCGGAGATAAATGCGGGGAAGGGGGATGGTAATTTTTTGGCTATTTTCTTAAATTATTTCTAAATTACTTATTTTAAAATGACTAAAAATATATATCGAATACCGATGGCACCCGATGGTCTCAAAGGCGGTGGGCGCGTGGGGGCAGTACCTAGATGTATTACTTCACAGCTAAACCAGTATGCTACCATTGCTACCAGTGCATGAAATAAACATTAGGACTCGTTAACCATACTAGTGCCTACTATACTTCAGTACTAAATGTTTAAAAGAACTAATTGCTATTTTTAACTCAAGGGAGCGATATGAAAGTAAAAAGAAACCGTTTAAATCTTTATTCAAGTCAAACTAGGCCGGCTTCAACCCTACATAACTGACCTGAGAAGATTTAGCCCTATATGGGACCGGCAACAAACTCAGAGGGATAAATCTTTTCAAAACAAGTTAAAAAAACACATAACACATCATTTCTTTATTTCACAAAAGTAAGCTTCTAATGAAACATAAGAAATCAAAATAACACTTGAAATAAAACACTTAGCTAAATGGTTAAAGAACGCGGGATTCTATAAGCTATCAGAATAATCCTTCAGGTATAAACCTTCAGGAACGTAGCGAGTTAGGCACGAGGTTGGCTAACGAGTACGTCCGATCTCTAGCGCGGTCCGATCAAGAACTACCAGCGGCGGAGCCTCTCTGCTCCCGCCTCAAAGTCAAGTTGGCAAACCTGCTCGACCAGTCTACCAACATACCGACAAAAATGCCAACTCGTGCCTACGCTCACTCGAGAGAAACCTCTCGACGTTCCAAAGCCTTCTACCTGTCATCTCAGTTCAACAATACGCCAATAGATGGCGTTACTCTCTACGCAACTTTATTTCAACAATGCGCCAATAGACGGAGTTACTCTCTACACAACTTTATTTATTTTGTTACAACCAAATAATACGTAGCTCAACATTGCTAATCGATTTTATACAGGCGTCTAAAATAATGAACTATAACGCTGCAATACGTCTTTCTGGTGTCAGGGTCCGACATATATATTTGTAATTCTCAAAATGACCTCTTTCATTTGATATGTAACACGATATTGTTTAAATTTTCTCATTTACCCCACAAAAGTGGCCTCCATGTTTAAAATTCATTTGTTTATGTACGATGTCCGTCTTTGGGTCACGAATTTACATATGTTTACCAAACTTCAAATTAATTGGGCCAGTATTTTTGGAGATAATGGGCTGTGACAGACGGACAGACAGACAGACGAACGAGTACTATAAGGGTTCCGTTTTTTTCCTTTTAAGGTACGGAACCCTAAAAAGATTGATAAACGCTTTAAAAATCAGTTTATTATTACCTACTTATGAAAGCAAAAGAATGTAAAAGATCGTATATGATTCATAATTGTACCAATTTGCTGTGACTAATTTTTCAATGGTGATTTTTACGGTTCCGTACCCAAAGGGTAAAATGGGACTACTATTACTAAGACTTCGCTGTCCGTCCGTCCGTCTGCTGTCACCAGGCTGTATCTCACGAACCGTCATAGCTAGACAGTTGAAATTTTCACAGATGATGTATTTCTTTTGTCGCTATAACAACAAATACTAAAAACAGAATAAAATAAAGATTTAAATGGGGCTCCCATACAACAAACGTGATTTATTGACCAAAGTTAAGCAACGTCGGGCGTGGTCAGTACTTGGATGGGTGACCGTTTTATTTTGCTTTTTTTTTGCATTATGGTACGGAACCCTTCGTGCGCGAGTCCGACTCGCACTTGCCCGGTTTTTAATAAAAAGACATGTCAAGATCGCTTACCTTCGTTCTAATGCTAAAAACTCGAACTATAGAGAAGCTTTAGGTCCCAATAAGTATAAGAGAGTTATTCCGTAAAATTCGTAATCGTTGCTTCGCCTGACACGTTGGTTATACGAAAAATTATAACTGCCAGTGAATATTCCTGACTGAGACTGAGAGAGTAAGGATTTATATAGAATTTAGATGGATATACCTAAGTCGACTATCTTTTACATTTAGTGAACATAATAATAAGAATAGAAAAGTGTACCTACTGATAACCGATAATGATCTTTCGCGTGTGAAGCCTAACAATCGGTATTAGAAATGGTCACCTCACTATATCGCGGCAAGGACTGACAGATGAGCATCGCCGCAATGGCGGCGTCGTAGGTCAAGCTTCCCAAGTTATGTCTGTTTTATTGTATTAAATCCTGTATTTGATGATGATTGGTGTTTTAGTTTTAACAGTTCAGAAGTGGGATAAGTAATTTCCGTCCACAATACATTTTACTTTGTTAAATGATGTAGTTCAACCACACAATGGTTGCCATGGAAACAATGCCGGTCTGCATTATTTTATCATAATGATTTAATTGAATTCGCATCAATCATCATTGAATAACAGACATAAATAGTTTCTGTAGCCGTAATAAGGCTTTACGATTATACTAAAAAGCTGTTAATCAGTTTACACGTCATCAAGATTGTGTACGTGACCTTGAGTTATGGTCAAGTTTGTGATCAGATAATCCATGTTAAATTGGATTACAATGTATGGTAAGCTATGAGTTATCGTTCCAATTTGTTGGGAAAAATATTACAGTCGTGTGACTTACAATGGTGTAACTTTGTAGTAGTTTTGTGAATAGTTTTGTAAGTGAACTTTTGGTGTGATAAATATTTAATTTTATCAGAAATCTAAGGTAAAATCACAAGTTGACATATCCACATAGTATGAGAAAGTATGTAATCATTTCAAAAAGTTAAAATCATTACTATAATTGGCAAGTATGAAATATTATACTTACTCATGCCAAATAAATATTGGTCACTCTCGGCTACTGCGGAGTTCAGTAATCATAGAATTATTATACAGAAATGACAACCCAACAAGGCTATTGTTACAATTATATCATCAATCAATATCATCTAATTGGCCTCACAGTGGTCAGAATACAGTAATTTCCATAGCAGTGTTCAATGTTCATAGCGCTTATAAAACTTGTGACTAAATAAGTTGGCGGGTTTACTGGTTGAGTAAACGAGCCATTGATTCAACCACCTTTATTTCAAAAGTGAAAAAAGAAAATAATAGTAGGTATCTGAAATAATTGATTTAATCATTGTCATGGTTCTTTACTTACAACCCAATTATGAGGAACATTGAAGTGGCTAGTGTGTTAGATATTTTATAGTATGCGCTATGCAGAAAATAGATTTAAAGATCTTTATTGGATTCATCCAAGCTTGTGCACTCACTGTGGTAAAATTTAGGCACATGAAATCTAGTGGAGTGTCACAACATATTTGTGTGGCTTAATAATAAATAATATTTGGAGATCATAAATGATGACTTGTGTTAATGCAATAAGTACTGAATAAATTGTTGGGTTATGTTTTAATTTATCATAAAATGCAGTGGTATTATATTATCTGCTATATTAGATTACGGTAAGATAAATGCAACTCTTAGATTGTTGCAAACAAAGTTGCTTAAATCAAAAGATGATTATCTGGACTACCTATATGAAATGTCACAGTGTAACTAGCTGTATAGCTTTAGAAATTTATAGAGGTGACTACAGTTGATTATTAATGAATTGAGTTACATTTAGCTAAATGAGGCAAGAATTTAAAATGCCACAGACAATTTCATATACACACTATTAACTTGCAGTTTGTAAACTTTATTCCAACAACATAAGGTCTACTGATGATCGGGTGAAAGTATTGCTGTAAGTACTTGACTGTTTTGTGTGTACAGTCCTCCACAATAAAATGCTTATAGACCTAGTCATGTCAAACATTATGTTGGTGGCTGCAAATTGCCTAATCTTTGCAAAGTGAGTACATGGAGATGAATTACTGTGTATGGTTCTTATGTGTTTGTGTATTATGTAATCAACTATTGGTTATGAATGAAGTATGGTCTTGTGTGGTAAAATATACTTACTAATAATTCAACTTTAACACAAGCTACTGCACATACTTTGCATGTTCAAAAGCGAATTGGAGACTTTGTTGTGGTAAAATATGTTGTTTAAATGTACACCTAGATGTACTAAATGAACAAAATGAGTGTAGTGTAACAGTACTGACACTGACTAATGGATATTTGTTGACATGTTCCCAGATGAAATAGTGCAGATTAGCATGCTTACTAGGCCGGTGCTTTGTGGATAATTCCATACAAGTTCAGGTGGATTGCAAGCCCAAGAATTGAAATACCATGTACGTTGAATTTGCACATGCACTGCAGGAGGCAGTGAGAACAGCGGTGAGATGAAGTAACAAATTGAGTGGAGACAACTGGTATGGTTATAGTATATGCAAACCTGTAAGTGTGAATTGAATTGTAGGTAATAATGTTTTGTTATTGAATGAAATTTGTGTCATGTTAAGAGGGCTGAAAACTAAATTCTAACTAGTTATGCAGAGCTTGCCAATATTGTTAGATATGAGATATCTATCTCACAGAGGCGGCTTGTTCATATGGTTGTGGGCAAACTGGTTGACCGGTAGTAAAAGTATTAACTGGCTAAAATTAGGTAGGAATTGAAGTCTATTGATGGTGTGCTCCATGTAGATGGATACTTCCAAGAACAATTAAAATTATTAATATGTTATTTGTGTGTGTGTGTATGGCTTCATATTGAAACAATGATTTTTATAATGTTATTTCTTAATTACCTAAAGTAAATTATTGATAAATTAACAGTGTGAAGTGATAATATTCAATGAGTCAACATGTTCAATTTGTTTGTTAAATGTTGTATTATCATGACATGTGTTATTATAAAGTCAATATGACTCCTAGAATGGATATTGCGGCTCGTGGCGGTGCGGCTGCTTGAAGTGAGTCCTCTTCCTGACTGAACTGCAGCTGAAATGGGTTGCAATGAAAGAAGAGTCTGCAATGAGAAGTGACTGCAGATGTTATTACTAAAGTTATCCAATTGAATGAGGCACATAACTTTACAAGTTTACAGTAATGGTCAATATTATTAACAGATGTTGTTTCACCAAGTACCTACTTGAAGTAAGTTTCTGGATGTTTTTATGCAAATGAATCATACTGCCTATGCCTACTTTACTGATAATTGGCATGACTTATGAAATGTCTCTTTGTGTCTTGTCTGTTTGCAATTTTTCAAATACATTATAATATCAAGTAATTAATATGGATGGATACCTACCATCTAGTAAACAAAACAAATAATATTTGAATAGTATGCTGTGTGACTGAACTACTGTGTGTGCTAAGGCATACCTACTGTTGGCTAGTGATACATACCCCTTACGCAGATCATTCTAGCATTCAAAGCTACCTCAGATAGAAGAAGAAAATAAGTGGTCTTGTTGAGCGACCTATTATTCTAAACAACATTTTGTAAGTTAAATTGGTAAACATTAGTTATGTACCTATAGCAGGTTTATGCCTAGAGGTAACAATGTTTTAAATTACTTGTTCATATACTTGCTACTTGGTAATATCTTTACATCACACACTTTACTATATTATTTAGTGTTGACAAAGGTCAAATTGATGAGAGAAACAATGAAAATCGTTTCTGAAGGCAACATACCTTATGTTTGAGGTATGCATGTTAATGTAATTATCAGAGTAGATAAATTATGAAAACAAAAAAAAAATATATATTTGGCGTGACAATGATTCTCTAGGTCTCTAGTTGGTTGTCGTGTGGTGATAACGCTGACAGGGCTATTACACTTAGGTACAAAATTGTTATTGTTGCCAAACTTGTTATGCTGTCACAAATAAGGTTATTGCCCGTGATAATAGAAATGAATCCATGTAAGCGTAAAGTCGCCTTAAGTTAGTCAAGACATGGTGGTGAAAAAGAAAAGTTATGTCCGCCAAGTTTGGTTGCCTCAAGGGCTCACAGAAATGTTTACATGGTTGCCTCAAGGGCTCACAAGGTACGTTAAAGATGTAGGTACATGGTTGCCTCAAGGTTTCACAAGGTACGTTAAAGATGTAGGTACATGGTTGCCTCAAGGTTTCACAAGGTACGTTAAAGATGTAGGTACATGGTTGCCTCAAGGTTTCACAAGGTACGTTAAAGATGTAGGTACGTGGTTGCCTCAAGGTTTCACAAGGTACGTTAAAGATGTAAGTACATGGTTGCCTCAAGGGCTCACAAGATACATTAAGGCTTTACGTGGTTGTCGAGAGCCTTTGCGGCTTGATACATGATCGCCTGAAGGGCTCACATACAGGATCGCCTGAAGGGCTCACATACATGATCGCCTGAAGGGCTCACATACATGATCGCCTGAGGGGCTCACATACATGATCGCCTGAAGGGCTCACATACATGATCGCCTGAGGGGCTCACATACATTATCGCCTGAGGGGCTCACATACATGATCGCCTGAGGGGCTCACATACATGATCGCCTGAGGGGCTCACATACATTATCGCCTGAGGGGCTCACATACATGATCGCCTGAGGGGCTCACATACATTATCGCCTGAGGGGCTCACATACATGATCGCCTGAGGGGCTCACATACATGATCGTCTGAGGGGCTCACATACATTATCGCCTGAGGGGCTCACATACATGATCGCCTGAGGGGCTCACATACATTATCGCCTGAGGGGGCTCACATACATGATCCCCTGAGTGGCTTACATACATGATCGCCTCAAGGGCTCACATTATCGCCTGAAGTGTCTTACACAGCTGAACCAATGCTTAATGAGCGCACATATTCGCCTGAAAGAGCTCATCCAAATGAGATAGTACTTTATTAGATCGTGAAAGTGACTTAGCGAGTATTTTTGAATTTGTTGAGAACCCCATGCCTGGTACTTAGCGAGTATTACTTGCAAAAGAATTTAGTAATTAATTAATACGTAAATTATATGTACGCTTAGCGAGCTTAAGAATATGATCACCTTTGCAAGACCAGTTTAAGAATTGATTTAGCGACCTTATATAGTATCTACAGATCAGCGAAGTTAAAATAGTGAGTTCGGAAGATGATAATTATGATGAGGCTTAAAGAGCTACTTGACAAGAACCAAATTAATATGGGACCAACTCCTTTCAAACAAAAAAAAAAAAAGAATTACTCAAATCGGACTACGGATGTCGGACTAATCGGTGAACCTTGAAGAAGGAAGGAAGGAAGGAGTAATCGGTGAAGTTTTTGTAATTAAATGACAATTGACGATATTATAATATTATTATATCTGCTTAAAGAACTGACGATTGGAGAACATGATATTTATTTAAGAAAACTGGAAGTTTACAATATAAACCTGGTTTTGAACCATAACGGAACTATTACTTGAGAGCTGACGATTAAGATTGATTTACCAGCTCGTAATAGTCGCAATCATCTGACAATTTTGATGCATAAAATGGCATTACGAATATGACACCAAGAAAATACATTTTGATGTAGCCTAAAGAGCCTAAAACATCGGAAGATGAATTGTGGAACTGACCAAGTCGGTTGGTTTTGTTTTCTTACTTTTAGCACAGTTAACATCGCGTCAAGCGAAGTCGTTGAGCACAACTGGCTACCTACGTCACGAATCCCTCGGTGCAAGGAGTACGAGGACAAGAGTTCTGTGGTGCTGATTGCTGACCTTCGGGGGCGAAGGTGTTTTTTCATCAGGAGGCCGAACTGATAACCGATAATGATCTTTCGCGTGTGAAGCCTAACAATCGGTATTAGAAATGGTCACCTCACTATATCGCGGCAAGGACTGACAGATGAGCATCGCCGCAATGGCGGCGTCGTAGGTCAAGCTTCCCAAGTTATGTCTGTTTTATTGTATTAAATCCTGTATTTGATGATGATTGGTGTTTTAGTTTTAACACTACGTAACAGATGTTCGCCCGGCGGCCCGTCTTCACACGGCGGGACCGGGGACTCGTATGAACCTAAACATTTAAAGTGAACTCATGTTGTTTTAGAGAGTTTTTTAATGAGATAAAAGTAGCCCATTATGGTACAAATCAAAATTGTACAAAAAAAAAGCCGCTGACACTGACGGACGTCCTTTAAAATTTCTTTTCATAAATAATATTTTTACATGTGGTTTTTGCCGTAAAATATTAATAATTTACTCATGTTTACTAGTAAATCAGGCGGATAATTAATATATTTGATTATAAACACCGCGACCATGGGTCGCAGTCGCACTACCGTGTTGACATTTGTCATGCACCACCGGCAAAACTACGAAATTGATAGAAATGATTACTAGGAGTCGAGCAAAAGCGACGGCGCCTGGACACAGACGGGTCCAGTGACGAGAGCGGGCCGCCGCCGCCGCCGCCACGACCACCTGCGCGACGAGGGCGGCCACCGCTGCCGGCACGCTTGGGGCCTGCGGGACATCCTGCCCCGCCCACGGCTCCCGCTACCGGTGGTATAGTGCGACGCATGAGATGGACTCGAGACATGAACGAGAATGTCATGCGCGCCTATTATGGGGCTACAGAGGGGGGAACACAGCTGTCCACCTATCGTTCGAGAATACTGCCTCTGTTTCAGGCTCTTGAACCTACCATCACCGTGTCGGAGCAGCGATTATCGGACCAGGTGCGCGTCATTCAGCGGCTAAAGCGCTTGGATGACGCGACACTTGATCGGCTTCGCCAGGAGGCTCTCTCTGCTCGCGCGGACCTCACCTCGGTGCGAGATCTGCCCGCCACGTCGCCGGATCCGGTGCCCGCACCCGACCTGGCACCGGGGGCGCCACGGGTTGATTTCTGTACCGACGAGGGGGACTTCGCGAGTCAGAATGTGAGTACAACTGCTAATGAGCAACTGAGGAGGACTTTGGAAGAGGCGATTACGCAGTATCGCGCCACAACCAACTCTAGGCCCCGATTACCACGTTTGCCTATGAATAGACGCAATCTAGCGCTAATGGGAGCCCTAAACGCTTTACTAGAGCCATATTTACGGACTAGTAAAGATTTAGATGATACGCACTCGATCATGTACTGCGGAGCCATCGCGGCGTGCCGTGTTGCTCGCATCAAGTTCCCGGACGCTGAACGTGCACCTAGGACCGTCGGAGGTGTCCCTGCATGGCAAGCGCGGATCGAGCGACGTATCAGCTCGTTTAGGACTCTCATCGCAAAGCTGTACTGCTTCAGGGGGGGCAACAATCGCCCCCGAGTAATGCGCTTTGTGAACCAGGCGTTCGCGGGGACGGATATCAGGCCCTGCGACTACATGGCCAATGTCACAGAGCGCATCGACTTTCTAAAGCAGAAAGTCTATGCATGGGCAAACCGTATTCGCCGCTACAGAGAGCGTGTTGATCGATTCCAGCAGAATCGCCTTTTTCAAAGTGATCAAAAGAAGGTGTACCGGAAGTGGGAGGAAACCAACCTTCGTACGCCCGACACGCAGCCGCCGGATGCTACTGCCATGACCGACTTCTGGCGTAGCATCTGGTCGGTGCCTGTCGGACACACCGAGGGGGGTTGGATGAGTGTTGTCGAGCGTGAGTGCGAGTCCATCGAACCTATGGGGGCAGTTACCATCAGCCCCGATGACGTCAGTTGTGCCATCCGCTCGGCCCAGAACTGGAAAAGTCCTGGGCCGGATGGATTGCACAACTTCTGGCTAAAGTGGTTCCGATGCTCGCACTCGCGCTTGGCAGCACAATTTCAACAAGCCCTCGAGCTTGGTTCCCTCCCACCTTCCTTAACAACTGGTGTCACCTTCCTGCTCTATAAGTCCGGTAGTACCACGGAAGCGAAGAATTACAGACCCATCACATGCTTGCCTACACTCGACAAGCTCCTTACATCCATTTTGAGAGCAAAAATCAACGCGCACATTGTCGCAAACAATATTCTGGCTTCCGCTCAAAATGGATGTAGGGTTGGGTCCCGTGGTACTAAAGAGCTCCTCCTCGTAGACATGACCATCTGCCAACAAATCCGGCGGAACAGGGGTGCCCTCTCAGCCGCTTGGATTGACTACAAGAAGGCCTATGATTCGGTGCCTCATTCATGGTTGGGGAGGGTCTTAGAGTTGTATAAAGTTGATGCAGCTTTGAGAGCCTTCCTAAGCGCGTGTATGGGACAGTGGACCACGGTCCTTCGTCAACCAGGAGGCAGGGATGACCGTCCTGGCCCGCAGGATTTTATAAGGATTGAGCGAGGAATTTTTCAGGGCGACAGTCTGAGTCCCCTGTGGTTTTGCCTAGCTTTAAAATCCCCTCAGCACCCTGCTGAAGGATTTGGAACTAGGTTGCCGGCTTCGGAGAGAGGGTGAAGTCATTTCTCACCTTCTGTACATGGATGACCTCAAATTATTTGCACCAAACAACCAAGACCTGTCGGAGCTACTGAAACCCACGGAAGTCTTCAGTAGTGCCATCAACATGGAGTTTGGTGTCGATAAATGTGCGGTTATGCATGTACAGCGGGGTAGGGTTGTAAATTCAACAAATTTACAACTGTCTGAGACAATGTCTTTCAGATCTATCTCTGAATCAGAAACCTATAAATACCTTGGTATGTCACAGTCGTTGGGTATTGAGGACGAGGGTATTAGACGGTCGGTGAAGGAGCGCTTTTTCAGTCGGCTCACAAAAGTCCTTAACAGTCTTTTGTCAGGAGGCAACAAAGTGCGCGCCTTCAACGCCTGGGTAATGCCCCTACTCACATACTCCTTCGGCATACTAAGGTGGACTCAGACCGAGCTGGACGCCCTGGATCGGAGGGTCCGATCACTGCTCACCACACATCGCATGCTACACCCACGCTCGTCAGTTATGAGATTATACATCCCACGGAAGTGTGGAGGCCGAGGCTTCCTAAACGCCAAGGATCTCCACAACCGCGAGGTGTACAATCGCAGGAACTATTTCCTTAACAACGAGTGTGGGATGCATCGTGATGTGGTGGCAGTAGATAGGAACCTCACGCCGCTCTCCTTGGCAAACGAGAACTGGCGCAAACCTGTGGTACTAAGTACTGCGGATCGCAAGGCGGCATGGGAGAGTAAGGTGCTACACGGGCGGTTCTACAAGGCCCTCACGGGACCCGATGTGGACTTGCTCGCGTCGGTGAACTGGTTACGATTCGGGGACCTCTTCGGAGAAACCGAGGGTTTTGCCTGTGCAATTGCAGACGAAGTGATGATGACGAACAACTATCGGAAATATATCCTGAAGGACGGTACGGTCGACATTTGTCGGGCATGCCGCCGTCCTGAGTGACTCACTCAGGCATATCATTTCCGGTTGTTCTCATCTTGCTAACGGCGAGTACTTGCACAGACATAATCTCGTAGCCAGGATTATTCACCAGCAACTTGCTCTTCTATATGGCCTTGTGGACCGCGAAGTACCGTACTACAAGTACTCACCTGCGCCTGTTCTCGAGAATGGTCGTGCCACGCTCTATTGGGATCGATCTATCTTCACTGACAGGACTATTGTAGCCAATAAGCCTGATATTGTGATAATAGATCGTTCGCAACGTCGGGCCGTGCTCGTTGACATCACCATCCCCCATGATGAGAATCTCGTGAAGGCCGAGAAGGACAAGTCCAGTAAGTACCTAGACTTGGCTCACGAGATAACCGCCATGTGGGATGTTGATTCGACGATCATTGTCCCGATAGTCGTTTCAGTGAACGGTTTAATAGCGAAGAGTCTCGACCAACATCTTGAGAGACTCTCGCTAGGTGGTTGGATCAAGGGACAGATGCAGAAGGCGGTGATCTTGGACACGGCGCGGATAGTCCGCCGGTTCCTCTCTCTGGAGCCCTGACCACCGGTAGCTTGGGCCTTGCCCCGCTGCTGGCGGCACCCTAGGTTAGGTTTTTTATAATGTGTTTATATGTATTTTTTATTGTTTTGTAAGTGTTTTTATATTTTACTTTTATATTCATATTATAAAAACCTAGCCTAAGACGAATGATGAATAAAGAATAGAAAAGTGTACCTACGTAACAGATGGTCGCCCGGCGGCCCGTCTTCACACGACGGGACCGGGGACTCGTCTGAACCTAAACATTTAAAGTGAACTCATGTTGTTTTAGAGAGTTTTTTAATGAGATAAAAGTAGCCCATTATGGTACAAATTAAAATTGTAATGGAGGTTATGTAATTGTATTCTCATGTTTCTTCTCGTTTTTATTTACCTTCTCCCTCTAGTCAGGGCTGCAATTATTAATAAATTATGAGAGCTAGCGTTCCTTCTTCCAAGCTCCCATCCCATATTTCAACCCAGATATGTTTTTGTTCACATATGAGCAATTGAAAATATATCAAATGATATTTAGTATTCAAGCTGGACTCCTCCCTGTAAGTAGCGCTCAATTCGTTTCCTTTTATAACTGCTGCCAATTTATTCTACCAAGTCCTGAATACTACTTTAGATACTTACGTAGAGACGGCTCGGAAGGCTCGCTGCACGCGCCATCTTCAGGTTCATCTAAGTCTTCCTCATCTAAAATTTAACAAGTTAAAATATAACAACCTATGTCCTTGATATTGGAAACAAAATATGTGATAAATAGCCACAGAATGTATTATTATTATTATTAATTCATTTATTCATATAAACAATTACAATGATACATATCATACATATATACAATAAATGCGCCAAACTGTAGTAACCAGTTTGTTGGCGTGCCGCCCTCAACTCTTACTTAATATTAAGGTAAATGTTTACAATCGTGACTTATATACTATTGTTAGTAGAAAAGAAAGCATGCATTTTTTAACTATTTATATTGTTATTGATATTTTTCTCAAAAATGGACGGCAAAGTCGACTTTGCCGTTTAAAAAATAGGTCGCGAAGCGCGTAGTTTATGGTCAGTCAAAAATTAAAAAGTTAAAAACATTGCAGTCTCGATTTTGGGACTGCAATGTTGCATACAAATTCCATTATTTGTCGAGTTCCAAACTTTTTAAAAGTTGAAATGGCCATATCAAATGAAGGCAAAGGCCCATTAAACAGCCAAACAGATGATTAGTACCGCGACTATTTAGCTGTATCAAATAGGTTGGCGTATTTTCGGCAGAAAAATACACTTCTATTTTTTTATTAAAAAATAAAAAAGGAGGCAAAGCTAATTTTTTCAATTGTTTCTACTTTTTTCTGTGAAAATATATACGTAAGAACGTTGCTTTTGTAAAATATTTCTATGATATTTATATTTCTTGCACCATTTTTGAGAAAAGCACTATATATGACTCGGCTGGAAGGCTACTTGCTGGCTTCGGATTCAATTAAACGGACTCCCAAGGTCGTCCGTTTAAAACGAATCCTCAGCCTGCAAGTAGCTACTTCCGAGCCTCGACAATAATGTACTATTAATATGTACATGATTGTGGAATGATTTTATAATTTTCTAGGTAAGTATGTATTTGAAATTATTACTTTTTAGGTAAGTATATTTCCAACATCTCCAGTTTTAACTTTCTTTTAAATGTATACAGTGTGTTTTTTTTTAAGTGGGACAGTATGGGGAAATCCTAAAGTATAAGAGATACAGGGAAACTGTCTTAGGAAACATTAGGTACTTTTTTGTGAAAAAAAAATTGGTATAGTCAAAATTTTGGTCAAGTGTGAGTTGTCCCTAAAAATGATTAATTTTGATGAAATTTTTTTTTGACGCACATCTACTCAGTTTCATGAGGGGATCATTTTATTGTATGGGAAGAAAAAAATCGGGACAGCAGAAGTTAGGTAAATTTAATAAAATAATTTTACATTAAAGTAAATGTTCAAAGTGGCCTCCCTCTTGTCGAATGCAGGCACGAGCGCGTTTCAGAACACCTCTGGTAGCTTTAGACAAGGCGTTGTGATGTATGTTGTTCAAATGATAATGCACTGCGTCTTTTAACTCTTGTACCGAGTTGTAAGTATCTGCATAAATTCGACCTTTAAGGTACCCCCAAATGAAAAAATCCAACGGTGTTAAATCGGGTGAACGTGGTGGCCATTTAATAGGGCCATTTGTGCCCATCCAGCGATCAAGAAAAATGTTCATTTAAAAACTGTTTCGTAGCGATACTATTGTGGGCAGGGGCGCCGTCTTGTTGGTAGATGATATTATTCAAATTATTTAATGGAATTGCCATATCTACTAAATCCACAGCCATGTTTAATATTTCCTGATATTTTTGACTATTCAATGTTCCATGGTAAATTTTAATGGCAAAGATTTTATTATCTAATATTGCACACCAACAATTAAAGGAAAAGCGGACCTGGTTATGGGTTGCCGTAGTTCGGAAGGGGTTTGTACGTGCCCAAAAATGATTATTTTTTCTATTGTACATGCCATTGTTTGAAAAATTGCATTCATCTGTCCAAATAATCCGGCTTGGAAAAGACGGGTTTCTAATCGAGCATGCTACAAACCACTGGCAAAATGCTAATCTCCGGTCAGTGTCTCCTGGAAGCAATGCTTGTACAAGATGACCTTCTATGTAACACTTGTACTTGTAAGCCTTCAATACCTTTCGTACTGTAGATTTATGCACACCGATAGTGTTAGCAGCTTCCCTCAATGAGGCTTTTGGGTAGGCTTCAAAATATCCTAAGATTGCGATAGTTGTAAATTCATTTATTACTGTGGCTCGTCTCTTCCGTTTTAATTTAACACAGCCTCCCTTTCTTAAATTTTTCACCAGTTTGTCAAAAATTTTGCGGTCCGGTTGATCGCGGTCCGGATAACGTTCCCGATACCACTGTAACGCATTCACAGAGCTACGATAATTTACAAAATACGCTTCAATTAAATCTACTTTATGCGAGTTTGGTAATTCCATGACGAAAACTTAACATAATGTTAACTTTAAACAATGAAATATCAAGTAAAATACTGTTTGTTTCAAGAAGTTCCAAATTTAAAATTTGTTTTTTTTTTTAAATTAGATTTGTAAGGTAAGGCTCGCGTAAGAATATCTTAAAGTATTTTAATCCTTTTTAAACCAAATAAAGTGTTCCAAATTCAAATGTAAAACTGGAATAGGCAATATTTTTTAAATAAAAACCTTGCAGTGGGCAGTGGTTTTCAATTTACACGGGTTGTAAAAATGAAAACGATTTTCTTAAATTTGACTAACTTCTGCTGTCCCGATTTTTTTCTTCCCATACAATAAAATGATCCCCTCATGAAACTGAGTAGATGTGCGTCAAAAAAAAATTTCATCAAAATTAATCATTTTTAGGGACAACTCACACTTGACCAAAATTTTGACTATACCAATTTTTTTTTCACAAAAAAGTACCTAATGTTTCCTAAGACAGTTTCCCTGTATCTCTTATACTTTGGGATTTCCCCATACTGTCCCACTTAAAAAAAACACACTGTATATTACTATATAATATATGATACAAAACCACTATAGGTGTGCCTAACGCCTATAATATTGAAGTGTTCCCTTGATTTCTCCATAATTTTATCATCAGATTCTGAAATGATAATGGAACTAAGTATGATAACAAATAACTTGATATCAAGCTTAATATTTACCTTTGACCCTCAGTCCTCCCTCTAGCCTCCCCTGCAGCTCGGCCTGGCAGTGCTGCACCTGCATCTTGAAGTGGCACGCCTCCCGCAGCCACCCCAGACACACCTCGCAGATACCACTCCTGCCATTGTTGCTTGGTGTCAGCTGCAAAATGTAGTATATTTGTTTCTACAAATTTATGTCTGTATTCTTGGCACACAAGACTCACAGCAAAGTTATAGGGCTACTGTTTAACTGAGGTAGATATGGGCGGAATATTCAGTATTTGGCATGTTTTCTTATGTTCATATTCAGCTGAACATTTGGTTCAGTAAGAACTCCATATTCGGCCCATCACTAAATGAAAATCTTATAGTGAGTGTAAATTATGGACTTTCATTTATTTATTTATTTATTCATTTATTTATTTTTTCGTGATAAACTTAGTGTACATACAAAAGTAAAATTAAATGCTTAATACAAACATAATTACAAATTGTTTACCACGAAATGGGCTCGCCTCAGCATAATGCTGACCCGAGAGTCGGCGCTGGTCTTCCGGCGAGTCCATTTTGGTGGGCCACGAACGCAGCTGTACGGCACGGCCTCGTAGAACTGAACGCAACCACTTGCGGCTGCCAGCGCCATCTGGCCTACGGGTGTGACAAATGACAGATAACCTAAAAGGCAATGCCGTACAGACAGGGTGCTAACAATAACAATTGAGAATACTAGAACATTTCAAGCATAAAACACATGGAATAACTGTGAAAACATTACAAATATTAAGATACAAACAAACAACATAAATAAATAAGACTACATACGTGATTAACGTTTAAAAACTTGACAGCTAAACTGAGTCAAGCTGATTTGTATGTTATTAAGTAAAAATGTTACATTTAAACTATTTTACACCCAAAACTCAGCTACCATTTAAATATCACTGTGCAATTTCTGTACAAACTGCCAACAATAAATAAATAAATATTAGGGGACATCTTACACAGATCAAACCTAGCCCCAAACTAAGCAAAGCTTGTACTATGGGTACACTAGGCGACGATATACATACTTGTATAGATAAATACATACTTATATACATAGAAAACAACCATGACTCAGGAACAAATAAATAAATAAATAAATATTAAGGACATTAAATTTTTACACAAATTGACTTAAGCCCCACGGTAAGCTCAAGAAAGCTTGTGTTGTGGGTACTCAGACAACGATATATATAATATATAAATACTTAAATACATAGAAAACAACCATGACTCAGGAACAAATATCTGTATCATCATACAAATAAATGCCCTTACCAGGATTCGAACCCGGGACCATCGGCTTCATAGGCAGGGTCACTACCCACTAGGCCAGACCGGTCGTCAAATATTAGTGTTCATCACACAAATAAATGCCCTTACTGGGATTCGAACCCAGGACCATCGGCTTAGCAGACAGGGTCACTATCCACTAGACCAGACCGGTCGTCAAATAAGCGGAAAAGCTATGCTTTTTCTTATATAGAATATGATTTAAAACAAAGAAAAGATTATTTATAGAAAATTAAGATGTTAGTTCAGGAATCAACAACAACAATAGTGTCCTATGTTATTTATAAGTAAGAGATGGAACTAGCGTAGTTTTTGTCAATAAGAGATGAAGATCCTTCAATGAAGCAGCTATCCGCAGATTTCTATAAAAGAGGAACAACTTAACTAACAATATGAACAAACCTAAAGCTGCTACTAGTTTAGTATTTTTAGGTAATTTTATAGGCTTAATTAAGTTTTCTACAGAATATATTCTTATTTGGGAGTATATTATTAAGTAGAACTTGTAATAATACCATATTGATACAAGTTTTTTGAGGTTAGTTTTACAGCTTTACGTTTAGTTGATCCTGAGTAAAAAATAATAATAGTAAACATAGCGGCAAGGGTCTTTACTCACAGCAGATTTCAGCCAATGAAAATATTCTGCGTCGTTACTTACTTTGATTACAAAGCATTCTTCGATCATGACCGAGTATATTTCCGTTATGCCGAGACGAGTGTACGGTGTCCTCAAATCTTTCGCCGAAGGCCGCTGCAGGCAGCAGTGGCACTGGTTTATAGATTCCATCACATTAGTACTTTAAAACGCTCTTCTATTCACCGATTTTATCACAAATTCTAAGAAGAGAAGATATTTTTTCGTGGCTTTTCTACTCAGAAGATACTATGATTGCTATGAGTTGACAGTGACAGCTGTGCGCGGGAGCGTAACCGCAGCGTTCAGAAATTTGATACAAACGAATCCTTTACTTTATCTGCGAGCTGTAAAGCGGAATCCAGACGAAATGATCAAATCGACCGATTTGATCAGAAATGAAATTGGCGTCAATCTCCAATTTTAGATTTATGGTGATATTAGACCCCTCTAAATTGAAAAAATGCCCCAGAACGCAAATACTGGCGTCACAAATTAGTATCCTTGCGTCCGCACCTCATTTTATCGGTAATTATAGGCGGTTGAATTTAGCGAGCCAAATTGGCGTTTGCGTCCGCACGTCTTCATTCGGTCGGGCAATTTAATCAGATTGGGAAAAATTGACTACTCTGGATACACCTTAAGGCCACAATGTGCCAGTGCCGGCCAGTCCAAGGGACGCAGCCATGCGGTAGAATGAGATAGCAACATCACTTGCTCCCTCTAACGCATAAATGCGTCCCCCAGACTAGCCCATTGTGTACAGGGGCCTTTAAGCATGGTAAGCAGACGTTCGAAATTTTCATCCGATTTCCGTACTGAATGACAGGTGGGACGTCGTTCTACAAATGCATAGCGCTGTAGGGCTACCGCCAATACCGAAAATCGTCAATTGCGGGCATTTTTCTCTGTCACTCTAATTACGCCTTCATTGGAGTAAAAGAGTAAGATCCCCGCAATTTGCGAATTTCGGTTTTCGCGGTAGCCCCTCTGCACATGTAATTTCGTGCGTGTGGCCAGTCTTTCGAAAAGTTCCTAAATAATTTACGCAATCACTTAAGCGGCTTTCCATAGGAAAAGGTTCCTGTACACGGAGCATAAGATAACTTAAGGAAAGCCACATAATATTATTTCTGAATGCAATATTTCCATCTCGAGTAAGACGCGCTTTAATTAAGATATCAATCTACAATATTCATACTTAAACCCTATGAATACCACACCTACTGGCGTCTGGGTAAAAAAAAAACAAATAATTGATAGTAAACAATTTAAAGCCTGACAACAGTTTATTTAACCCTGAGATAGTGTCGCTGCAAACAGCTTACGTATGGCAATAATGTGCGTACGTCATGTATAGTCGGGGTAGTGGGCATTGGCTTCATGTTGATAGGTACTCGTATAATGTCAAAACATTGCTTACAGAAAATTCGGTTCCTTCAATTTACCTATTCGTCAAAATCGGATTCTAAATATTCAATATTTATATATTCTTCGTTTTCTGACTCTGACGAAGTCTGTGGGGCTACCGCGAATACCGAAAATCGTCAATTGCGGGCAATTCTGACAGATAAAACACGGTTTGCTACCGCGAAGACAGCCGTCATCGAGCGGCCCGTTCGAAAGACGATTATGGATCGAATATCGTTCCATAGACCTACCGCGAAACGCAATTTTCGGAGTTTTTGACAGCACGAAATTCGTAAAGAACTGTCAAAACACACGTTACCTCAAGAGCTAACGTTGTTCTTTCGTTTATCACAGTGCTGCCAGATGACTCACCTTTCAGCTTTTTATCCCGTTTTTGTGGCAGTGAATCCGCGCATTGTTTTGCAAATATTTTGAATGTCCTCGGTTTTTGAGCACTGCAGCGGGATGAATAAATAGATATTTGGGGATTATGCTCGATCAACTCGCAGTTTCAAAGCAGTGCTCCTGTTTTTTCAATTTCATGACCTGGCAATTTCATTCTGTCATAATAGGGTATCATGCCCTTCGTGTATCTTATTATTATAGTTGATTGTGTCGTGCTGCGTGAAATTGTACTGTTTGTTTGTGAACTATTACAAAGATGTTTCTGTCGCAAGAGAACCTGGCTGAAGAAATCCGGCAACAAGCCGCTTCTATAGGTGCCTAATGCGATAAAAATTCCGCTAAGTGAAAGTTCTGGACGCGGAGTTTGTAAATACCACGCTGCATATTTCCACATCCACGACGAAATAGCTGTAGGACCCTGTTCAATAAGGTATACGTTTTAGATTATTTCGTAAGTCATTAATCAAGTAGTCAAAACATTGAACATTCACAATAAAAGGTCTAGAGCATTGCAAGATGTATGTTTCAAGTATTCAAAGTTCTACCTTCATGGGAAGCTATGTAGTGTCTGTCAGTATCTAATTAAAATAATATACCATTTGATAGAATGTATTTTTGTATTATACAGAAGATATTAATTTAATAATATATGTAAGTATATAAATGTTATGGGACAATCTTACCCAAATTGACAAAGCCCCACAATAAGCTCAAGAAGGCTTATGTTGTGATATATAATAAATACACACATGGAAAACACACACCAAATGACTCAGGAACAGATATCTGTGCTCATCACATAAATAAATAATGCCGAGATTCAAACTGAGTTGTTCGCAAAGTAGTGTACTTCTACGTTATTTTTCCATTTAAACTTTTATGGCAGGCAGATTATCAAGATGAAGTGGGCCGGGACCAAATGGATGCCTGTTTCTCAGCAAGCGGTGTCCAACTGCTAAATTACCCCGGTCTTATCAGTATGGGCTATCATTAAAGCCGGGTAAGTGAAATTTGTTTACATTATTTATAATAACCTCATATCAGATAAAATAATACTGTGAGTACCTGGCACGTACTACTTAATATGACATGAATGAATATGAATTTATAAAATATACTGATAGATATTGTTAAAAAAAAACTTGGGTTTAAAAAGAAGAATTGTCCAGTCAAATTGTATTTGTAATATATGGGTCTTCTTACCTGATTGAAATGTTAAAATAAATAAATACATAAAACATTTACAGTTAAGGTTGTTCTAGCCCCCACTCTATCTATACACAGTGTTCCTTATATGTAGGTAATCTTACCTACATACAATAATTACGTATCTACCCAATTCTAAAAGAAGTTTACATATATACATAATTGATGCTAAGTAGTACTTAACCAGTATTTCAGTAAATACTTAGCAGGGCTCTTCTCAAAAAAATAGTTATACATACATTGTACATTAGAAGTAATGCACATTAATCTTATATCATATTTCATAAATTAAGTACTAATAATTTCATTCTGCATTCCAGGGGTTTTCGATGCACACATGTGACCCTTCATGGGCCATAGGAATATGAAGACCGCTTCTTGTATATCTTTTCCATCACGGAACAATGGTGTTCCGGACCTTTGGGAGGCGTGCGCGGAGCCGTAGGCAACACGTGAGTCCCTTTTGACACTTAATGAAATGTAAGGGGTAAACCGAGCGGATGCTGCCCTTGCCCGCGTCATGGAACACACGCAGAGGCAGCATCCGCCAGGGTGTAAGGACTATTGAGAGTTGATGGTATCTAAAATTAACTAGGCTAATGCGTGCAAGCGATGGTGATGATAAGTACTGGGCTAAGGGATATAAATGGTATAAAACGGACGACTGCCTAATAAAATGATACGCAATTTTATTTCCGGCAGATATATTATTATTATTAGTCTAATAGAAGCAGCTAAAACAGCTTGTCTATTTCTGTGCTTGTTTTGAAGGGCAATTTTATAAAAAAACCTACCTCTTATTTATACTACTGTATACTATTGTAATAATGTTTTGAAAGTTGTCTCTTTAGTGTACCTTATAAAAAAAGATTGCCTCTTTATCCTGTTAGGAGGTTGATATATTGATCAGTATATTTCATGTTTTCCATGTGTGTAAAAATAATTTTGTGGAATAATAATCTTAACCAGTTTATTCTAATCCCAAAATATTTTAATTTTAAACTGGCTCTTAGCCCAGTCGGTAGTGACCCCGTCAATGAAAGAGGAATTTTCGAGCTCGAATCCTGGTAAAGGTATTTATTTCTGTGTTTATCACAGATATATGATCCGGAGTTATGAATGTTTTATATTATTCTATCTATTGTATAATTATATCTTCATTTAGTACTCACAATACAAGCTTTATTTAGCTTTCTATTGGACTAGGTCGATTTGTGTCTTAGCTTTTAGGTTTTTTACGATTTGAATATATAAGTAGAATATAAAAAAAATCACAAAACAATAAAAAATATATAAACATATTATAAAAAAAAACTAACCTAGAATGCCGCCAGCAGCGGGGCAAGGCCCAAGCTGCCGGTGGTCAAGGCCGCAGTGAGAGGAATCGACGTAGGTACTATACGCGCCGTGTCCAAGATATTTATTAATTACTAGCTTCTGCCCGCGACATCGTCTGCGTGGGATGATGACGATGATTGAAAAAAAGTAACCCTTTCTCGGGGCCCAAACTATATCCATACCAAATTAAGTCCAAATCGGTTCAGGGGTTTAAGCGTCAAGAGGTAACAGACAGACACACTTTTACGCGCATTTATAATATTAGTATGAAAGTATAGATTATTAATTTATTTAATTTACTAAGCCTTACATTACTTATTTCCAGACTTTATAGAAGATGTGTATACTACTGTATACCTACTCTAAAATATTCATGATTTGAATTTGACTTCCATTTTTTGTAACTTCGTACTAAAGTGAAACAGAAATTAACAACAACTGACGTTTGGTTTTCAGATACGGGATCATATCAATTACGTGGACAAGTCGTATGGTGGGACAACCTACGACCCCTTTATATGGAGCAACAGGGTGTACAAGCTCGGTCCGTGCCAATAATATGAAGCCACTCTTTTAACAGGGCAGTAGTGTACAACCCAATAATACGCATCCAAAAAAGTGGACGCCAATTATTGGGCTGTACATTATTTGGTCGTGTATTAACCGGACTCGTATCTTCTTAGTAGTTTGTGGTGGTAACTAGTGGGATTTTTTTTTGGTAAAATTTAACTGGTAAAAGGTGGGATTTTTTTTCCCAGTAGTTACCACCAAAATATTGTTAGAATTCAATACTAATAAAAACAGTATAAATAGTATAGTATAAATATAGCGTGCTGTAATAAATAATTATGTGTCAGTTATTGATTCAGTAAACTGCTTTAAAAGTGATCAAAAATATTAAAACAGTTTTACCGGTATAAGTGTAAAAACTAAAATAGAGGAGTCTCATTCTAGTTGAGTAGAAATTAACTTATTATCCGGATTAAATTTATCTTATTACCTAACAAATAGTACCCTGATGCCCCTCAGGTAGAGTGTTATTACCATCCCGCTAGTGTGGGTGATTAAGCAATCGAGCCAACCAGCGTAACATGACCGAGCGATGTACTACCCTAGCGTAATTGGAATGCGAGCCTATGCTGGTTAGTCCGAGCAGTCAGCCCATCCGAAGCGCGCCCTAAGCGGTTTTAATAACAACCATGTCCTGTATTTAATTACACAAACGGGTCTACCGCGATATAATTTCATTGTTTTTACCTTTAATTCCGACGTTTCAGCTGAGTTGCACCAGCTGTGGTCACGGAAAGACTGACGTCCCAACAAATGTCAACGGAGATATTAATAAAACACCACTAAACTACCCGAAATTAGTTTATAAACGTTACGTTACGTTTGTGTAATTAAATATGTGTACAAAACGCGAGAGTTTAAAGTGTTACATGTCCTGTAGTTATTTATATAGCCTGACTACAAATTATGAATACCTACATATTCCAGCTCTGCGTCGTGTTATAATAGAACGAAATGAAGTAGCTGTAAATAATAAAACGAAATCAGTTCTGTCGGTTTTTGACTGATTTGTTTGTTCGTTTGTATAAATATGTACTTAATTCAATTTACAGTTATGTAATAAGATAAATTTAATCCGGATAATAAGTTAATTTCTACTTAACTAGAATGAGACTCTTCTATTTTAGTTTTTACACTTATACCGGTAAAACTGTTTTAATATTTTCGATCACTTTAGAGCAGTTTATTGAATCACTAACTGAAATAGAATTATTTATTAGAGCACGCTACATTTATACTATACTTATTTATACTGTTTTTATTAGTATTGAATTCTAACAATATTTTGGTGGTAACTACTGGGAAAAAAAATTCCCACCTTTTACCAGTGGTAACTACTGGGAATAAAATTTCCCAGTAGTTACCACCACGGCGAGTTGGTGGTAACTAGTGGGAATTTTTTTTCCCAGTAGTTACCAGTGGTAAAAGGTGGGAAAAAAATTCCCAGTAGTTACCACTGGTAAGAACTTGGTGGTAACTAGTGGGAATAACCCAATATGAACAGCCAGTAGCTTAGCGGGTGAGATTACCTTCCCAAATTTCCATTGACTAAATAATAAAGATGTGTTTAATTCATTTTTAACACCTCACTCACTTAGGTACTTCTATTACTGAGTAAACAAAAAGCAGAGACAGTAGGTAATTAAAAAATAATATTAAGTAAGTAACAATATGATTTATTAGTTTTGGTTTCACAGGCAGCTTTTATCTAATGCATCATCTATGTATTCAATGTCCGCTTGACTTTTGTTAATTTCGAAAATGTTTGAAGTCTATGAAGTAAATGAGTTCACTGAGGTTAAACTGATTCGGGCAAACCTAGCCACACTTTCACTTCACGGTTTGAATCATTACTAACGCTTAAAGTATTGTCTCTTCTGGTCAAGTAAGCCAGCAGTGCACGTCCTTAGCACTGGTAACTGCCATGAAGGCGTGATTGCAGCGGCAGCTCTGACTGTACGTGCCAAGTTGGTAAGGACTTCTCAGCGTGGAAGAATAGCCCGCGGAGCCCGGAGCCTTCACCGGCACGGACGACGGCTGTCTGAAATTGTTAAACTTTAGGTCAAAATTATATGCAATTATAACGCACTCTTCAAAAATTACACTATATAGAGTTATTTTATCACGAAATTGTGATTAACTAAGTTAAACAAATACCAAAATATTTCATTTACTTACTGATAAAACAATTATTTTCTCCAAAATTAGATTCGCTGTTCACTTGACACTCTTGACAGCTGACAGATGACGTTTCTTGACGGTTTTGAACCATAGACCTATATAATAGGGACAAGACATATTGTTCTATACGTACAATTGCTTATAGAAATAGCACCCATTTTGACGGCACACACATAAATATATATCTATCTCGTTTTTACTCAGCACTGTAACCCTTAGCAAAAAAAGATGACAGTATTTCAGTACGTACATAAAGTGTTCCATGAAAATACGTAAATACCTAATGCGGCCGAAAATCCGCCATGTTTAGTTCCCCAAATGTCATTATCTGTCAGTTCAGCCGGTACTTGTCCTGTCAAAAAGTCGTGGTGAAAATTAAAATGACAGCGTTTTACACAAAAATAAAACGCTAATTAAATAACTTACCATATTCGGAACCTAATAATAATATTGAGAATGGCAACACTGCGTAGTCGGTCGTATTGTCCTTTTCTAGCATATACGTCCTTCTCTCTCCCACACTCCCACCACTCAGGCAGGTTGCTTTGACAGTTAAACAAGGGAAATTTTCAAGTCATTGTCTCAAAATTATTCATATTTACACCAGGCAGGATTAAAACTTTAGGTTCCGAATATGGTAAGTTATTTAATTAGCGTTTTATTTTTGTGTAAAACGCTGTCATTAAACAACTGTACCGATATTCGGAACCTAATAATAATATTGAGACGTGTTTGTTATCGCCTGGTGGTGGGAAGACGCCAAGCCAATGTGATTATACATGTAGTTATTATGTATATGTAATATTATTATATTACGAGTGTTTAATTAATTATGTAGTACACCCTTTATTTTAACACTTGTGAGGAGAGAGGTAGTTAGTAAAGCATACATTTTGATATAAAATTATATTATAATACTAACTTTACATTTTATATATGTACTTAATGTAGGTCCTTATACATTTTCAAAGAGGATAAGTGTGTCACCACAAGGATGCTATACTTAATTATATGTATGTGAAACTAGGTAAAAGAAGATGAGATTTTAAGTCAGTCTACTCTTCAAGGAGCATACAGCATCTGTGATAAGGAGTGATGTAATTAAAATATGAAGAGATAAGAATTATTTATAAAGTACTCGAGTAGTTTTTATTTATAACTCCCAATTATTAACAAATTTAGGTTTAGGTTTAAAGAAATTTTATTACTCATAAGAATATTACAATTCACTTACATGAGATAATAATTAAGATTTGATAATAATTATCTAGTAAAGTAAGCAGTTGCAGGAATATAACAAGGACAAGACCTTTCTTATTTCCAAAATCTCTCGGGATTAAGTAGACGAATATTGTACATATTCGTTATATCACTATCACTACCCACAAAGTTAGTATTGGGTACCTACTTACTAAAATGTCATAGGGAATTACTGAATTCCTTTCATGACTGTGAGCCAATGTGAGCTACATACTTGGTTATAGCTATAAAATGCATTTAATCCTTTGTACGCTTTACTAACGCGAACGCGAGCTAATGTACCTAAACAAACCTTACTTAAAATTGTGAAGGTTACTTTGAGAGCTTAAGCCATAACATAACACTCATGTTGGCACGACTAGTAATGATAATGACGCTTTTTGATGCTCTTGGCGTTCAAATGGTTAATATAGAAATGCCACAGAACCTTATCAATGATATTTGTATAGGTGCAGGCTCATTCTGATTATATTCATGTTTAGCTATCATCAAGTGACCTAAATTGTACTCATTAATTTCTATATATGCAGTAAGTTTACCTTATCTGGTGCCTACTAGTAGACATAAGCTTGATTGGTTCTGAACGCTTAAGTGGCTTAATTTATGTAAAGCATTTATAGACATTGCATAGTTCTGAATATTCAGTTTCCTCTTTCCAGTGTGTAAATTATTAAGAATAAGGTACTTAATTCGAAACCTTAGCTCATCGCATGTGTTTTAACCAAAATGCAGATTTGTGTGTTTATTTAGTGATTTTACATTATTTGCAAAAACTGTGCGGAACCATGGGGTCCCCGACCTTTTGCCGGGCACCCGTGGGCCCAAAGCCAACAGTGCAGAGGCCCTTTAAGAGGGACCTATTTCATCCAATGCTAGAGTCAACACTTTGTCGAATTTATTTGATATTTATGTATACTTATCCTCCTTATGAACTAAGGATAACTGTAACTTTTTGATATCAAATATACGCAGAATTGTCAATTATTTTATATTCTGAAATTATAATATTACTGGATTTGGGCCAGTGTGCTTTTGTATACTATATCTCTGGCCTACGATATAGGCTAGTCTATTAACATCCCGCCTCCTGGAAGGCAGTATACAGACTTCTTAGATATATATTCACGGTAGCGCTAAGTGTGTGGACCTAGTTTTCCGACACTTGACTGCATGAGATTATTGTGAACATTTTTTCAGGTCTCGAGCAAGAAGGGTACCTAGATAGGTTGAGGTCCTTAAATTGTGGATTTGGTAGGAGCAAGACACAGACGGGGTGTAAATTAATTAATCCACCATGTTTCCATGTCACCAAGAGATTTTTGTTCATTGATGCCTTCAGGTTACACTGTACAGACAGACTAACACTTTGGCAGAGTTTTGCTAACATATAATAAATGACTGCATTTGTTTGGGTGTACATGTTCCACATCAAAGACATATTTATATATTTCCATCTATTTTTGAAAAGTTCGCGTTTCAAAATAGCTTCGCCTTTTCGCAAGGCGTGCTCCTGTTTCCCTATTTTATTGTGCAAAGCGAACAGTATCACAATGTTATAATTATGTATAAATTGAGAACTAAAATAGAGGGTTATGCCCTAGACGTGACCGCCCAGAAGTTGTGCTAGAACCGTTCGTGCAAACCATTCAGTCACTGTTTTTAAAAACCTTTTTGTAGTGGGTACATTCCACGGTCTTAAATTTGTTAAACTTGCAGTATCAAACTATGACAAGTCATGATAAGTGAATTATGTGTGATATGTGATAACAGTATCTAGTCCGTGCATAGAAGCACTTGCCCTTGAGGTTAGGGCATGGGTAGTTTAAAATAAACTTAATCCGTGCAGACCGTGCATAGGAGCACTTACGATACAGGTGGTTTAAAACTTCCTAGGTCACAATACAGACACAAGGTATAAAATACATAATTGATAAACGCCCGTCAGGCCAGTTTTGTATATTTTATTTCAAACATGCTTGTGCAGCACCGCCAGCACATGATAATTTTCCTATACCATGGCAGTCAGGGATATAATAGTTAAATAGGTAGGTAACCTTGGTCATGTCGTGTACAAAGGTAGGTACTCGTAAACATGTTAACTGAAAGCTGCTCTCGAGGCAAATATAATTTATGCAACTGTGAGCTGCTCTTACATTGAGATCATATGTATTTATTTCTAGTCTGCCTTAGCAGGCCTAGACTTCAAAGGTTTTTTAGATATTCATAGGGCCGTTAATCGGACCCTTTGTACACCTTGAGCAGGCTGTTTGTTTCACACCATGAGTAATATAATTTGAATTATATTGTAAACATAGCTTATTTCAGAATGGAACCGTAAGCACTGTCGTGAGCTTACATAGTCTGATTAAATTAGAGTCCACAGATTGTCTGGACCTTGGTGGATTGACCACTCCTTATTCTAATTATCAATTTTCTGCCTGGGCTTATAATCGAAATTAGGTGACTAAATCTCTTAGTATTCTCTATGCCGCCCAAGTTATGAGGCTAAGCGTCTCCAGACCACAATTTTATATTAGGGTGCAAAGATTTTTTCATTTTTAAAATAAAAATGAGTCGAGATAGGCCTGGAATCTTAGGTTATTTTATACCTTATAATTTTAGAAATGTAATGTAAATGGAAAGCAGTTTTCACTTTTACCACAGTTAATTAGCCCAATTTTGGGCTTAGCCAATAGGGTGTTTGGGACCCTTTTAGAATAGATTGGTAAACAAAAATGAAAACTAATAACAAAGCCTTGCCTATTTCGACTGATTTTGTTAGAACCTTTTTTACTTTCTCTAAAAGGAGATATTTACAAATTCTATTTTGTAATATTTTTCTGATTGTGGCTTACTTGCTCGCATGTGTTATGACCATATCATTTATATTTCTGTGAATATGTCTGACATGCCTTGCGCAGGCTTACATAGGTTATAATATTATCATCAATAACTTGACGTCAGTTTGTGAATGAATCAAAGATTCTTTGGCACACCTTACGCAGGTGGAGACATGGCAGCCTTGCGCAGGCTTAGATAGGTACATAATATATTGGTTTCATCACAAATAACTTGACGTTAGTTTGTGAACGAATAAAAGATTTTCTTAGGCACACCTTAGGGGCTGTCCATAAATTACGTCATCGTTTTTTGACGATTTTTGACCCCCCCCCCCCCTACAATCATCCAAAAATCATGCTTCAAATGACCCCGTTTCCTCCTACGTCGTGCTACCGTCATCCGATGTCCGGACCCCCCCCCCCCTAATTTGAAATGACGTAATTTATGAATAGCCCCTTACGCAGGTGGAACCATAACAGACGTAGGTTTAAGAATATCATTCAAATCGAATACCCTGAGTTTATGGGTAATATTCCCTTAGTTGCGGGTTCCTTGCTCGACAAGGTGAAAGGCTTTATGCAGGCTTTTACAGGCACTTTTAGAAAGTGTCATTCACGGTGACGCGCAGATTTGCCAAAACTAAACTTTAACTCTTCAGTTAACTAATATAATTTGACAAGATGAACCATGCGTCTTCGTCAATGAATCAATCTAAAGATTCCCGTATCGTTAATGCCAAGTGTACTATTTATGTAGGTAGGTAGGTAGGCTTAAGAATTGACCCTCTTGTATGTAGTTACGTAACGAATTAATAATCAAGTTATTCAAATCCAATATAACACAAGCACATATAGCAACTACATGCAAGAGTTATTTTCCTTAACCTTTTAAGCTGTAAGTACCTGCTAAGTTATTTATTTAAGTAGGTACCTACATTTTAACCTACCTACATTTTAACAATTTTTTCAAAATTAAATATCTAGTTGGAGAGATATAAGTTGGTAGATCAAGAGTGAAATACTTCACGATTTCGCATGCCATTCTTGCGCAGAGCCATGCTAATCTCTCTCTATGTCTAGTCAGATTTAAGTTTATGTACTGCCGAAGTACTCACTTTCCACAAAAATAAATGCAATGTTTGCGATGTAGGTTTGTTCGTTACCTTGTGTCCCTCAGAGCGGAAATAGAAGCCCCGCGAAGGCGGGGCTTCGTCGACTCCTAAGCGGGTACACTTATTTATCAGCAATTTAATTCACAAAAAAATAATTTTACAATATTATATTAACCCGGAACGGGATAAAAAGACAAATTGCTGATAGATACTTGGGCAGATAAAACCTACACGTCTATAAACTTCTACCTCAATACATAGGTTCTACTTATCACGTATTAACTATCCGATCCTTTCGTATTCGAAAACACAAATCACTTGAAAACTGAAGGGTATGCCTCCACACATCACCATTTAAGTATTATAATTTCAACCGTTATTATACACACACAAAGATTTAAACTAACAAGACTCGGAAGAGACTTAATGTAGGTATAAAATTAAATTCTAATGGTGACACGTGCACGCTTTACCAGCTCGATGTGTTTTCTAACATATGTGTTTTAGTATTTTCATTGGCATAGCCACGGTGCGCGCAGGCAGCCTTTGAAAACACTTGCACATCACTATTCCGGATCGTTTTTATTTGCTAGATAGTTTATCGGACAACTAAATTTAAATATTTATTTCGAACGGCAAAAACCGTTAGAAACTGTTTTTCAATATAGTCAGCTAAACTGGGGTACAAATTCAAAAACTCACCAGCAGTTTAGCTTCACGACCTTCCAGATGGAAAAACAGCAAGCCAATGACTTGAAAATTTCCCTTGTTTAACTGTCAAAGCAACCTGCCTGAGTGGTGGGAGTGTGGGAGAGAGAAGGACGTATATGCTAGAAAAGGACAATACGACCGACTACGCAGTGTTGCCATTCTCAATATTATTATTAGGTTCCGAATATCGGTACAGTTGTTTAATTATTAATTATCTTTCAATATTTTGCTTGTGATTGAAAATAATTGAAGCCAAATGTGAATAATTACGTCGCGAATATGCCAATGTGTAGTGTATTAGGGTGCGGCATAAGGCTAAGCGCGCACCACGACTTTTTGTCGCGCGATAATTTAGTCGCAGAAATGTAACGTATGAGTTTATATGGCAGTGCGCGCATATGCGACAAAAAAATCGCAGCGATTTTAAAATTGTGATTTGTCACATTTTTCCGCGACTGCTCGCGACGCGATTGTCGCAAAGTGAATTGCAGCATACGGAGTTGTATGGCCCCGCGCGCACTGCGATAATAAAATCGCACCAGGACCTCAGTCGGCATTTCGCTCTCCAAGCGTCAACATGTCGGAACCTGCTGCTGAAGACGCTAGATGTTGACCATTTAATTATGGAAATAGAAGATCACCTTTGTGGTATAAATACTCAAAGTCATACAGCGTTCGCATATTATTTAGACAACGTTTCATGACAAACGACTGGTACGAAATCCATGTTGAGAATGAACAAATCGTCGACTTTTTCATCGCAGTGCGCGCAGTGAATTTTCTGCGATATATTACAGCGCGATTCTAAAATCGTGTCGCAAAAACTAAAATCGTGGTGCGCGCTCGGCGTAAGAAAACCACCAAATCAGCCATCTTTATCCTTGCACAGGTACGGTATAATTTACATGAAAAATATTGGTTATTGTTAATGTTCCTGGGAAATTTAAGGATGTTTCACATTATAAATAGCAAGGTTCTTCTGTGCAGTTATAGATCATGAAGTGATTGGATTTATTTAACTATATTTTTACGCTTAAATAATGAAAACATTTCAGCTAGGGTTGTACTTTATTTATCGACTTTGATATCGATATATTATGATTGCCTATTTATATTTTCTTATTTTATTATGCTACCCCGCTTCAAACCAACTAAATTATCTTAATTTAATAATTAAATCATTTTTTATAGGTTACCAAGAAATGAACATAAAAAGAAAGACTGGCTGGAGATGGAGACCCTGACCGACTCTCGGGAGCACTCGGGTAACTCGGGTCCGTGGGGTCGTTACTCCACAAGCTGCCCTGCGGGCTTTTTTATATCATTATTATAGTTTTTAGGGTTCCGTACCCAAAGGGTAAAACGGGACCCTATTACTAAGACTTCGCTGTCCGTCCGTCCGTCCGTCTGTCACCAGGCTGTATCTCACGAACCGTGATAGCTAGACAGTTGAAATTTTCACAGATGATGTATTTCTGTTGCCGCTATAACAACAAATACTAAAAACAGAATAAAATAAAGATTTAAATGGGGCTCCCATATAGACGTGCGCGCCGGTCGAAAAAAATCGGGCGGCGGCGCGCCAGGAAATAATTCACGGCGGCGGCGTAACGCCGGCGTAGACATGTGCGCCGCGCCGCCGCGCCGCCGCCGCCGATGATTTTTCCACGCCGCCGCCGCCGATAAATTTGACCGGCGTATAATCGGCGTGAGAAATTTTGATACCTATCGTGTCTTATTCCATGTTGCGTAGTGAATAGATAGTATCAGAGGTATAATTTAAAGATCCTTATGCTTTTTCGCTTATTATTTGCCGGTGAACCAAATTAGCATCATTTATGTCGTTGCGGTGTTAGCTGTGATAACGATTTAGTGTTAATTTAAACAAGATCTAGTTTCTGGATCTCAGGTTATTATTTGATATTTTTGCGCACAGCTTTTTTGTAGAACGTAAATGAAATTGTATATTATGTGATAAATAAATATGATTTATTTATTTATCACATAATATTTTTTTTTTATAATATGTATTAGCCTATTGTGTGTCCCACTGCTGGGCAAAGGCGTCCCCTCTTCCTTTCCAATCCTTCCTGAGCTGAGCAAGATCCCGCCAATCCCGCTGGAATGCATCTAGGTCGTCCCGCCATCTCTTTCTCGGTCTGCCTCTGTCTCGACTACCCTGGGGATGCCAGCTAGTGGCTATTTTGGCCCATCTGTCATCATGCATCCGGCAGACATGTCCATCCCAGTCCCACTTTAGCCTGGCGGTCTTCACCCCAACATCGACGATTCGGGTTTTGGAGCGAAGCTCTGTGTTCCTCACCCTGTCGGATCTTCGGACACCCAGGATACTTCGCTCCATTGCCCTTTGGCAAACCTTGAGCCGGGATTTCTGCGCCTCAGTTAGTGACCAGGTTTGGGCACCATAGGTGAGGATGGGCAAGATGGACATGTCGACGAGCTTGCGCTTCAGTGCAATTGGGAGTTTACCCTTCATGAGTTCCTTCATGGACCAGAAGCTCCTCCAGGCGTTTTCGATCCTTCTATCGATTTCCTTGTCCTGGTGATCTGTGAAGGAGACTATCTGGCTCAGATAGGTATACTCGTCGACATATTGCAAAATGTTACCATCCACCGTCACCCTGTGCTTCTTGCTGTTGGTCATTAACTGGGTTTTGGATCTATTTATCGTCAGACCAACCTCAAGGCTTACGTCGTCATCACATAATATACAATTTCATTTAAAATTACACACGATCAATTCTTAGTCATTTTATGGTGATTATCAGCTTCTTGTACTTAACAATATATGTAATATTTCGATCAAAATTATGAAAATCAGTCTAAAGCTTCGCAATAAGCTATACTTAAACAATTATAACTAGGTACTTATAGGAACTTAAATCACCAACTATCATCACTAAGCTAGCAGTAAATAAAACAAAGTAGACCTTAGTATTCCATAAAACGGGACACTTCAAAGACATTCTGTTGAGCGAATCTACCTGCCAGAGACGTTTTCTTTCGAAAACGATGACATCTTTAATCTAACATTACATTTCTGTTAAACTTCAGTTCAGACATTTATGTAAAGTATGTAGTTCATCATTACTTCGTAACAATAATGCACCTAGCACCTAGGTGAGGCGACAGCGCCTGGGAAAAGTCAATATACATAGATTTAAGACTTAACTTACAAATGTATTCCACTTGCAAAGTAAGTAAAAATACTGCCTAAAACGTAGGGTTTTAAAGTATCCTTTTTATTCTAATATTTAAACATACCGTTGGTAACCGTTAGGTTGGTATTGGTAATAAATGGTTGCCAAGTGTCATGATGGGATATAATTTTCGGCAATAATTTAGAAAACACACATAATATGTTTTGGATAGCCTAGTAAATACTCAGAAGGCTTTAATATAGAGTTTCTACAGCAACGTTCTCATGCAGTATCAAAAATTATGCCACGCCGATTTCACGCCGATCACGCCGCCGCCGCCGGTCAAAAAATCATCGGACGCCGCCGCCGATGATTTTGCCATCGGCGCACATCTCTACGCCGGCGGCGTGGGATTTTTCAACTTTTCAATATAAAAACGTATATAGGGAAAAAAATCTCAAAAAACTGTGTTAGTATCATTTGTTTGGTGTTATTATCTTATTATGTGGTTGTTTATTGTTGAAAAATCATGAAAAAAATCGTTTTATAATAGTTTGAAAAAAAAATAGGTATGTCAAATATGTTGGATGTTGCCAGGTTCAGTGTAAATAAGAAGATACGCCGCATAATGAAAAGACGTCCAGTATTTTGGACGTTGCCGAGTATACATACCGTAGGTACTTTATGTGCATAAGGTTTTTTTTTGTCAATTTCATGTTTTTTTTAATAAATATAGAATAATTGCATTTTTTAATTACAAATACACTTACGGATAATGTCTAGTCAACTTATGTTAATATGAATTTAAGTAAAACCCATTTTTTTTTTATATTTTTCCAAAAACTATATAGCTCGTATAGGTGCCTAGGTGGTAAAATTTTACCAGTCATTGACGTAATTTATTAAACTTAGCGGGGTATCGTAGGTTGCATCATCTGAGCAATGGTTTTTACAATAATGTATGCAATTTTATAAATATTTTCGTAAGAAAATTCTCAAATGAAATCGGGTCTGCCTCTTGATGTCTTGATGAACGCACAGGAAAAAAAATATTTTTATCTATTTGGTTCATTACGTTGTAATACGACTTTTTAAAACATTTTGTAACACCTTACATGCCTCTGTTTAATTTATTTACCATAAAAATTACCAGAATATTTGATAATTTTACTTTTCGCATACTTGGCAATGTCCAACATACTGGACTTAGCAAAAGTGCCCGGTAATCGACAACGGTTAAAACACTGGACATTATACTTTGTAAATGTGTTTTACCCATACATACAACACATTTTTATGTAAATCATACTGCCACATAAGAAATAGTTAGTATGGTGTTGGTGCGACATAAAATAGTAGAATTTAAATTATATAACTAAAAAAAATCCGTACTAAATTATTGCCATGTTTAAGTAAGTACATATATTCTACCTCAAAAATGTGAGAGTTACGTAGGAAGTGGCGCCCGCAATAATTTTCAACTATTTTTCTTATCGGAGTGTAACCTATTACATATTTTAACGCTGCATAATACTGTCTTAGAAAAAAATATTCGGCGCGAATTTTAAACTACCGGCGGCGGCGGCGGCGCGCTGACTCCTTATGGCGGCGGCGGCGCGCACGTCTACTCCCATACAACAAACGTGATTTTTGACCAAAGTTAAGCAACGTCGGGAGTGGTCAGTACTTGGATGGGTGACCGTTTTTTTTTGCTTTTTTTCGTTTTTTTTTTTGCATTATGGTACGGAACCCTTCGTGCGCGAGTCCGACTCGCACTTGCCCGGTTTTTTTATAGTTTTATAGTTATTCGACATTAAGAGACCATATACATATAGTTGTAATTTATAAAATGGTTAATGTATTGTTATTATTTTTGCTTGTATGTAAATTCAATGTTGACGTATAAAAATGCCCTTGTGGCCTATTTGCTGAATAAATGTTGAAGTTGAAGAGCGGAAGTCATTCCTTATTTTTGTAATAAAAAAAATGTTCTGAAGGTGTTTTGTTTTTTTTCACCCGTCGCTTAATAAGCTTGAATTTTGTATCGCTCTCACTTATAGATATGGCGCACCAAGGTCGAGGTGCAGTGCGGTAGTGTGTTACAGACTTTAGGGTTAACAACACAACGAAATTGATTGTAATAGAGAGGTAAAGTCCAAGAAAAACACGTACACTTATTCTGACATCCAAAACAGATGGCGCTGTACTGCGCCATGTGTTTTGCGGTCACTAAGTTGTCAAACGTCAACTTTTGAAAATCAGAGTTACCGCAAAAATCGCAATATGTATTGAGTAGTACAGCGTCATCTGGTTTACCTGTCAAATTTGAAGCACGAAATTGTCCTAGACTCCACACATCTTACTCAATCAAAGTATCTTTTCACATAACAATATACTAATAAAGAATTTTTATTTATTTACTTACTTGCTATTAAAACATAAACTCCACAAATAATACATACATTTAGTATTTTAAATAAAATGAGCCGAACACGTTAAAAAGTTATCGATGTATCGATAAAACCTAGTAGCAGTAAAAATCTTCTGGGCAGCACTAAAACCGCCATGTTTAGTTCCCGGATGACGTCACACTGGCACGCATTTTTCGTTGACGTTTCACTTCCATAGGTTTCATATTTCAGTGTTTTGAACGAGAACCACAGACTAAAACTAATTTTTATCGACTTGGCGCGTAGAAAAAGCGTTAACTAAAAAGATAGATTGCCTCTTGGCTAGGTTATTGGGGTTATTGTAAACATTATCGACCAGTCGCTCGCGATCGTAGAGATCGAATCGATACGGAGCGAATGTAACAGAAGTGACATTCCATAATGAAGTTGACAGCTGTGCGCGGGAGCGTAGCCGCTGTGTTCAGAAATTTGATACAAACATTTTTAACTCTCTTTGAGAAATGTATTGCTTTACTTTAACTAGTATTTAAAGTAAAGCAATAATTGGCTATGTGAGCCAAAGAGAATATAATCACTACGTTTTATGTGAGCTGTGGACTTTGCGTTAGCTTAGAAAATGTAAAATAATTAGTTCGTTGAGTCGTTATCACAGCGAACTCAATGGTTTTAAGCGCCATAAGATAATGACTATTATTATGCCTTAAATTGCTGTATAACTTCGGTTTTGTATGTATATCCTTTCTGTGCGGTAATACTATAATTTATTCTGTGCTGCGGGTTAAGTGTATCTAGCAAGTATACTCAGTTCTTATGATATTCAAGTCAAGCCACGTTGATATATTGAAATTATGGTAATTCTGTACAATTTAACACTTCGGACATTATGATACACTAGACAAGTAGCCGTGTTAATACTCTAGACCAGGTGGACCGGAAGGCCCTCACCGCACTATCAGGCAAACCAACTTGTGGACGGCCTGTGGATCAGCACTGAATGGTTCAATTTTTTGCGTTTTGTCGACGTCAACCCCTGTCCCCTACCTATGGGCGTCTGGGTAAAAAATAAAACAAATAATTGATTGCAAACAAATTATTACTTCATCTTAATAGTGCATATAAAAATTAGGGTGGTGGTACTGGTGCTCGGCGCGGTCCCAGTACCTGTCATCTTGAAACTTAAGTTATTATCAATATAGGTGACAGCAGGGCGTCATCTATTGGGCATTAGCATGTCGAGCACTATAAGTGAACTATTATGAAACCAGTAGACGTATAATCGAACACATGTGGCGCATAATACGGCTTAGCGCTGAACATGTTTACCGCTAAGCAGCCTATTATACTACCATTGGGACTTTCTGCATAGCGGCTGTTAAAACGTTCACAAGATGCCTTATAACTGTTTAGAGGTTAACTAGTGTATCGAAATAACGACTTGGACTTTATAGTGTTTCACTTAAGTATCTTTATCAGATATACATATAACAGTCGTATGCTGCATATAAGAATTTTAACGGTTCACGTTGCTTTTTAACATTGACCGCCATTTTATTGTATATAACCTACAAAATTGAAATTGCTTTTCCAACTTTTAAGGGTTATTGTTACCCTTAAAAGTTGGAAAAGCAATTTCAATTTTGTTTTTTGCCCGAAGGTTTTGTGCCCGAGTTCTTAACCTAAATCATTAGTTTAGTACTTCCTATAACGTATTATTTACTTTTTATCTCATAATTCTGTCCAAACCACTGAAATAGTTTTTACACATAGCTTATTTATATCATTAATTTAAAGAAAATACTGGTTATTTTCGTGGCGCACTGAAATTTTCTTAGATAATGTATATATATAATGTCAATAAACTTGCATTCCCAAACATCTTTCTTGCATTAATATATAAAAGATCATGTACAAACATTTAACTAAACACTTTAACAAAATGACTTAAATTGTCGTTGCCCTTAACGTTTTTGTTTCAATATAAATATGTTCACCTCTGCGTTCGCCGTCACTATACTAAATATAATAGCTGATATTTATGTCAGAGGTGTAAAAGTATGTTATTACATTCCAGATTCCTGCGTCCTCGATGTCAATAGTTTGATACAAAGGTTCAATCAGCTGGCCCCCAATATTAAAATTCTCGATAAACGTACACTTTGCCTCCTAGGATCCCCAATATTCGAGGAAAGTTATCCTGATTACATTCAAAATTCTGTATCAAAATTCCAGGATAATTCTCATCGTTTACTCGAAATTAGTCCCCATTATGCACTCTCTATTATCAAATTTTGTCTCTTCATTCCAAAGTTAACATACGTGCTCCGATGCTGTCCTTTGTGGAAGAATCAAGATCTTTTATCGCGAGTAGATGATTTAATTAAAAATAATTTAGAGAGAGTCCTTAACATTAAGTTTAATGACCGGTCTTGCTGTCAAGGGTCCCTTCCCATCAGGCACGGTGGCTTAGGCATCCGTAGGATGTCTGGTGTAGCTTTGCCAGCTTTTTTGTCGTCTGTCCACAGTTCGTTGGGTCTCATAGGTAAAATCCTTCGCACAAACTATGAGGTCTCGGGCTTGGAAGTCGCAAAAAATGCGTGGCTGCGTGCGTGTCCCGGTCAAGACATCCCTGAACATCCAGAGTCACAAAAAAATTGGGACGATCCAGTGTGTAAATTGGCTGTAGCTACCCTTCTCGACCAGTGCGGCGGCGCTGCGGAAAGAGCTAGACTTTTGGCAGTAGGCACTAGAGAGGCTGGGCACTGGCTCCGCGCGCATCCTTCTCCTAAAATCGGAACTTTTTTAGAGCCCAACACGCTCCGGCTCTCGATTTGCCTCCGTTTAGGTATCCCGGTGTGTGCCCCTCATCGTTGCCCCTGCGGTGCGGACGTAGACCAGTTAGGTCACCACGGTCTCTCCTGCCAGAGGAGCGCGGGCCGCTTCTCCAGGCATGCCGCCCTTAACGACATCATCCGTCGGTCTCTTGCATCGGTCAATGTGCCTGCTCTATTGGAGCCGACCGGCATATTGAGAAGTGACGGCAAGAGACCCGACGGGATGTCTTTGATTCCGTGGAGTATGGGGCGGGTGCTAGTGTGGGATGCAATGCAACCTGCGTAGACACGCTGGCCCCGTCACATCTCCACGGAACCTCTGCGAGGGCGGCAGCTGCGGCCGAAAACGCAAAGGTTGGGAAGTATCGCGGTCTCGGCGCCGAATATTGTTTTGTTCCTTTCGGCGTCGAGACCCTGGGTCCGTGGGGTCCTGGCGCCCTGAGTCTCTTTGGAGACCTTTCAAAGAGACTCAGGGACGCAACTGGGGACCCAAGAGCTGGCAGTTACCTCGCTCAACGCTTCAGTCTGGCAGTTCAGCGGGGTAACGCAGCCAGCATCTTGGGGACCTTGCCACAGGGGCCTTTTTTAGATTTAGTTTAGTTTAGTTTAATTTTATTTTAGAATAGTTTGTATTTAGTTTAATTGTAATTTTAAGTTATTTTATTTATTGTTTTTTGACTTGTTTTTGTACCATATATATGAATAAATTTCTATTGATTATGTTATTAATTATCTTTTATTGAGCCCAACGTCAATCTTTCCCGGTATTAGGGCGCACATGTGACATATTAGCTGAATAAAGGGTAACTGGTGGTCTCTTACCCAGTCAATATACACCTCTTATAACTCCTGTTACCCCTTATAGTTCCGTTAAATTGCTGCTACAACGCTCTTAAGTAGCTATGTGAACTTAAGGCTGCCTAATTTGTGCCCATTTAAGAGTTATAAAAGCTGAAAAGACGCTTATACAGCTCTTATGCAGCTTTTATATTCCAGCTTCAAGCGTATTCGTACTTCATTATGCGGCTGCTATACAGCTAATCTGTGCTACTTGGGTAGTACCACCACCTTATTGACATTTGTATATATACAATTTTTTTATTGCAATACAGTTAGTGTTTGATCCTTACGCATTTTCTCAAAGGTTAGCTGGAAGAGTTCCCTTCTGCCTTCTAGGGATAAGTTCGCCTTTGTACATAACATTTTTATTTTTGGTTTGTCTTGTTTTGTCAGTTTTATGTAAACCTGTTTATGTGCAATAGCAAAGTGACATACTTACAAACTTACATACACACAGTCAGTATCTCTATTACAAAGTAGATCGAATCAAAAATAATTACAGGCCTATCGCTATTACCTCCCTTCTCTCTAAGGTCATGGAGCGTATAATTAACGCAAAGCTCCTGAGATACCTAGAAGAACTGATCAGCGACCGCCAGTATGGTTTTCGCCACGGTCGCTCGACTGGTGATCTTCTAGTGTATCTCACACACCGCTGGGCTTCGGCCATTGAGAGTCAAGGTGAGGCATTGGCAGTCAGCCTAGATATAGCGAAAGCGTTCGATCGGGTCTGGCATCGGGGTCTTCTGTCGAAGTTACCATCTTATGGATTGCCGGAGGGACTATGCAAATGGATCGCTAGCTTTTTGTCCGGCAGACGCATACGAGCCGTAGTATACGGAAGCTGCTCCGATAGCATGGACATTAACGCTGGCGTTCCGCAAGGTTCTGTGCTATCCCCAACGCTGTTTTTGCTGCACATCAATGACATGTTGTCTATCGATGACAATCATTGCTGTGCAGACGTCAGTACTGGGGATGCCTATTACACAGGCCGTGCCAATATCCCTCGTTCTGTGGTGCTGGAGAGTCGTGAAAAGCTTGTGTCGGACATTGAGAGCATTCTATCCAGAGTTTCGGTGTGGGGTCGGGACAATTTAGTGCGATTCAACCCCACCAAGACACAAGTTTGCGCGTTCACCGCTAAGAAAACCCCATTTACTGTGGTCCCACAGTTCCAGGGCACAGCCCTTACCATGTCAGGGCGTATTGGGATCCTAGGTGTCGACATCTCCAGTGACGTCCAATTCCGTAGCCACCTGGAAGGTAAGGCTGCGCTGGCATCCAAAAAACTCGGTGTGCTCAATAAAGCGAGGCGATACTTTACTCCGGGGCAAAGACTGCTGCTTTATAAATCGCAAGATTTTTATAAAAGAGGAACAAGTTAACTAACAATATGGACAAACCTAAAACTGCTATTAGTTTAGTATGTTTACTGCTGGTTTAGGAGTACTGCTGTCACCTTTGGGCAGGAGCACCTGGATGCCAGCTTGGACCCTTCGACTCAGTCCAAAGGCGCGCTGTACGAATCGTCGATGATCCCAAACTCACAAGCGGTATTGAACCTTTAAGTCTAAGGAGAGACTTTGCCTCCTTGTGTGTGTTCTACCGCTTGTACAATGGGCTGTGCTCTGAGGAATTATTTGACATGATGCCAACGGCCGCTTTCTATCACCGCACCGCTCGCCGTCGGCAGGGTGTTCATCCTCACACCCTAGAACCTAAATGGTCGCGTACTGTGCGATTTAAGAGGAATTTCCTCCCGCGAACGCTCCGGCTGTGGAATGAGCTCCCTTCCGAGGTTTTCCCGAGGGTCTACAGTATGGGGTTCTTCAAAAAAGGAGTGTACAGGTTTTTAAAAGGTCGGCAACGAGCTTGTAACACCTCTGGAGTTGCAGGCGTCCATAGGCTACGGTGACTGCTTACCATCAGGCGGGCCGTAAGCTTGTTTGCCACCGATGTGGTATAAAAATAATAATAATAATAAGACTGCACCGCGTCGCGTATTCTCAGTAATACCAATATAACTAAAACTTCTCGGTATATTTAATATTGATATAAACGGGGTTAATAATGTAATGCCCACCAAAAAATAATTCGATACCCTTAACAGTGGGGAGACACTAACTCCGTTCGGGCAAACTCGGCTCCATTCGGCTCAGCATTCCTCCGAGCAATTATTAGAGTTGGCAAAACTTGACGTCCCTTTGCGTGCACGACCACAGATAAGATAGACTTGAATTTTGACAACCCGAATAGCCGAACGGGATAGTGCGACACATTAGAAAGGGATAGCATGATTCGTCCCTGAATCGCTGTCAAACTTCGGTTGTGTAGGAAGTGTCATTTCTTTATTTGATGACTGCACTTCAATTCAAATAGTATTTCAAAGACCAAATGTAACGTTTCATTGTTTCCTGTGAAATTTCCGAGAACTTTTCGAACTTTTTGGAAACTTTCCGTAACTTGCCATCTGTATTCACATGTGCTATTGAAAGATAGGCATTAGCATAGCTTCTCTCGGTCGACGATACGATATTGTTCTGTGAAAATGTACCCAGCAATATGGTGACGTGAATAGCTGTAGAGTGAAATTCTGTTGACTGAACCCGAATAGAACACTATGAGCTACATATTACAGTGAAACCTGGATAAGTGAGACTTCAAGGGACGAGCAAATTTGTCTCACTTAAAGAGGTATTCCACTTACCCAGGCTCTCAGTTAGCCAGGTACAAATAAAATTCTGTCTCATTTACAGAGGGTCCCATTAATAGAGGGTGAGAATAGAGGATATTTCAGTTATAGAGGTGATTAATAAGGTATCTAGTAAACATTATGTATTATCTATAAAACTAAATAAGATAAAATAATCCTTTTCCCTAAATATTTTTTTAAGTCTGTTTAAATTTTTATTCGAATTTATTTTGAATGATTCTACAAAGGATAGATTTTGTTCAATACAATTTGATACGGACTTCACTGCGTCTTAAAACTAAATGAAATGAAAATAATTTTTTGTTTATTTGTGTTACTTATCAATATTTTAGCTTTCGTTTCGATAGTTTTAACTACTTAAACTAACTAAATGAAACTTGAAGTCGTTTAGACACAACTAAGCAAATGCGGAATTTGTGGATAGACTAAGATTTAGTAAGAATACGGAAATTTATCAATAAAGTCCAAGTTAGAGAGGTCATAGATTGACGTTATCTCAGATACAGAGGTAAATACCTACAAAATTCTAAAAAAATAATTAAGAAAATATAGTCTTATAAATATTTTCTCAGTAACAGAGTTAAATAAAATACACTCTCTGTCTCAATTATAGAGGTAATTGTGACTATAAAATCACAACAACTAATCCCAGTTATAGAGGTTCGTTTTATCTCACTAACAGAGGTAATTCAGTGCTAAAGTGTCGGGACCGCGCCATGAGTCCCAGCTATAGAGGTTTCCCACTTATCCAGGTCCCACTTAACCAAGTTTCACTGTATAAACCATTTTAGGAAACAACAAAGTTATGGTATACTGGATCTATCTGTTTCAAAATGTTTCCTTAAATTTATTTCATCGAATAAGTATTTCACATATTTCGCATTCGTATGATTGTTCATCGGTGTGTATTTTTTTATGTCTCTCTAATTCAGATTTTAATGTAAAGTGGTTGTTACATTCTTCACATCTGTACGGCTTCTCTCCGATGTGACTCATTTTATGTGTCTCTAAACTATCTTCCTGACTTAATTGCTGGTTACCTTCATTACATTTGTATGGTTTAACGTCACTATGGACTCGTTTGTGGATCTCTAACTGATTTTTTCTTGTAAATTGTTTGTTACATTCTTTACAAATACAAATACAAATAATTTATTTATAACACCAAGTTACAGGTCAGGCTTAGGTCTAGGGAATACATTTGGTATTTTTATAAATTATGAATCATAATATACAATAGTTAGGTGCATAAATTATGTTATTAATATCATAACATTCATACAATTTAAATTATTACTATTAATTTCATTGACTAGGAAGCTCGTAAAACTCATCCAATGAATAAAACGTGTGGTCAAGGAGCCACCTACGTAGTTTTAGCTTAAAGGCCACTATGGAAGCTGCATCCTTTTTAATTGTGATCGGTAGTCTGTTGTAGACAGACGGGCCCATCACATACACCGACCTCTCGGACTTGCGTAGGTCGTGTTTAGGTGTGACGAGCAAATGGGCGAGCTTATTGCTGCGCATGGCGCGGTGCGGATTCACACCTCGCTGCCGGAAAATATCCAAGTTCTTGTGTGTGAAGAGAGCTACCTGATAGATGAGTTCGCAGGGAAGGGGCATGATATTTAGTTCCTTAAATAGCTCTCTGCACGGGGCATCATTGGATGCGCCGACAATGGCACGTACCGCTTTCTTCTGCGTTCTGAAGGCCCGCCCGGCGTCTGCAGCCCGCGCCCACAGCTCGACACCGTAGGTGAGGAGGCTGTGAACGGTCGCAAAATAACATGATATTACTACGCTGCGAGACGCCGTGCTAGCCAGGCGACGGAGCGCGAAGTGTGCGCGACCCAGCTTGGAGCAGAGCACGTCGATGTGGTAGCCCCACGTGAGGGCACTATCGATATGAAAGCCCAGCAGTTTCGTAGTTTGGACCATCTGCAGGGCGGTATGATCGTCGGCGGTGACCAAGTAGGGTGGTGGTGGTGCGCCGTTTAGCTGGAATACTATAAACATAGTTTTTTCCTTGTTTAGGGCTAGGCCATTTAGTCGGAACCACCACTCGAGCTTTTGAACTGTGTAGTTTAGCTTCTGCTCCAGCTCATGAGACGTTGGCGCCGTGACTACAGCAGCTACGTCGTCGGCATACATGTATATCTCTGCTTCGCTTATGGCACTAGGCAGATCATTAAGCAATAAGTTAAAAAGGGTATTTGATAAGCACGAGCCCTGCGGAACGCCCATCGTGTTTATCATTTCGGCTGATTTAATCTGACCTTTACCACCGACAACCGTTTGGGAACGGTCAGACATGAAGGACGTTAGCAAGGACAAAACGGGACCGCGTATGCCGTAGACATTTAATTTGTCGGCGATGAGTTGGTGATCGGCGGTGTCGAACGCGCGCGAGAGGTCGCAGCATATCAGTGCGACGGGTTGGCTCGCCTCGCGCGCACTCAGCACGCGCCACACCACCTCTCGCACCAGGTCGGTGGTGGCACGCCCCGCTCTGTAAGCGTACTGCCTCTCCGTCACAATGTTAAGTTGTCCGATAAAGGATAAAATCCTTTTGTTTAAGCCTACCTCGAATACCTTACTGATAGCGGGGACCAAGGATATCGGCCTATAAGATTTCATGTCTGACTTTTTGCCTTTTCCTTTGTAGAGGGGCGATATTTTTACTTTTTTTAAAGGTCTAGGATATACGCCCTCCCTAATGCAGGCATTGAATAGATAGGCCACAATCGGCGCGATTGGTTGCATGATTGATCGGAGTAGGCTAGGTGACATTCCATATAGGTCAGTGCTATGTTTTGGAGCTATGTACTTGTTTAGTATTATAATTATTTCGTCAGGGGTGAACAGAGTTAACCGCAGTGACGAGTCACTGGCTGGTGTGCCAGCGCGCAGCGCGGCGTGCGCGCGCACCGCGTCGGCCGGCGGTGCTCCGCACCTACTGGCGGCCGTAGTGAATTCTGTGTTTAGTGCATTAACTAATTGTTGTTTGGTGTCAAAAACTACCCCATTGGCATTTAGTAGGATATCCGTATAGTCGACCCTATCGTGATTTCGTCGGCCGAGTTCTGTGTTTATAACGTTCCACATACATTTAGCCTTATTTGGGTGCTCGCTAATTTTTTTAGAGTAATAGTTAGTTCGTTTCTCTTTTAGAACGGCGTTATATTTGGCGGAGTAGTTTTCGGCTGTATTTAGTAGATCCGCGTTGTCTGGGAACACTTTTATTAAATGCAGAATATCAAATAACAGATTTTTTAAGTTTTGAATATCGCTGTCAATCCAGCAGTTATTTTTCGTGAAGTTTGGTTGATTCTTTATGGGAAAACATGTGTTAAATTTGTCGATTATAATATTTAAAAGAGTTTGCGCGAGCGCATTACAGTCGCTTCCCGATCGCTCGACCACCGCAGACCAGTCGATCGACTCGAGGGCGTTTGCGAAAAGATTTTTATTCGCGTTTGTTATAGACCGTCGCGCGACGCATCGCGGCGGCGGCGCGGCGGCGCGCGTGACGTGTACGCGCTGGGCGTCGTGGTCACTGAGATGCGCCGCGACGCCGGTGACGCTTGTGACGCATTGCGGGGGGAGGTTACAGTAAACGTGATCTATAAGTGTCGCCGTAGTTCCCTCCACCCTTGTTGCGAAATCCACCAATTGGTTAAAATTGTGCCCGGATAGAATATCAACTAATTCATTTTGTGTTTTTGCGTTTTTAAGCAAATTTATATTTATGTCGCCCATTATAATGGCGTCCAATCCTTCGTTACATATTTTAGTTAGCAACATGTCGAATAATTTTAGGTACGCAATATCATCTGTTTGGTTAGAGTGATATATTGCGACCACTAATATATTTTCATCTACGAGCTGCACGGCACACACGTCAAACAATTGTTCGACCGATAAGTCGCAATAATCTTGTCTATTAATTACTTTAACGCCGCTTCTAACATAGATGCAGCTTCCACCGTGGCCTATCGTTGATCTACAAAAGTATGATATTAAGTCAAAATTAATAAGAGTTACGGATACTAGCTCATGGCTTTGGAGCCAGTGTTCGGTCATTATGAGGACATCGCAGGATATCTCCTTTGTAAGTAATACCTCTAGTTTTTTAGTCTTATTTGTTAAACATCGAATGTTCTGATGACATAAAATTAGGCCGTCTTTGTTTCTCACTGTCATGGAATTGCTAGTTGAGGGTGGATTCGTGGCGCTCGGCGGCGGCGGCTGGTATCGATGCGCCGGAGTGATGACGTTCGTGACCCCGCGCGCCGCGGGGGCGGGGACGAAACCACTCTGTGAACCTCACACGCGGGGGCCACTAGGGCTTCCAATACCGGGATCCCGGGATCCCGAAATACCGGGATCCCGTCTGTTTAAACAGATTTTTCAATACCGGTATTTTTTAATGAAATACCGGGATCCCGGTATTTTCAAAAACAAGGATTATGTGCCTATTATAACGTTTAAAATCTATTAAAATGGTCAAATTCGGCTGTATCAAAAGATAACTTGCCAATTTAATTAAAGAAGATCATTTAATTGAAACAAGATCTGTGCATATGCGTTAGATAAATATTTGGTGATGAATTCTGATGTTCTGGATATATTAAGGGGCCACCCCACGCGAATGACCTTCGGTCTGAATCCCTTAGTTTTCTAGTGTTTTTTGTAGTTTATTATATTAACAACAACAGCTTGAAGCAATATATACTGCAAAACGTAATTCAAGACCAAAAAAAGTAAGAAAATGTTGCCACTTTTTATTAGGGCGTCTTGTATTAATGCAAAAATAAGCATGTATATAAAAGTACTTTTTTTAACTCGCAGGAGTAAAATTACTAATAAATAAATTATCTTAGCGTGATTATTTATCAAAAGGAATTTACTATTTTACAAACAAATTATTACAGTGGCAACATTGTCTTACTTTTTTTGGTCTTGAATTACGTTTTGCAGTTTAGTATCCTATATTTACTTCAAAGTTCATTGCCTTCGAGATATTTGGCATCAAAGTTGAACAATTTTATGCTTTAAACTGGTTTTCTGGCCATAACTTTTGTGTTAATTAGTTTAAAATGAAAACCCTGGACACGTTTCTCGAGACGTCAAAGACGAACCCAAATATTTAGATTTCGTACATGTAATTGTAAGATTCTTCACTGCAAACTAGATACGAAAAAAGTGTTTTTTTTTCTATAATTTTATAATAATTAAATATAATTAGTTCTTAAAATTTTATCAAAAAGTAGAAAGACATTAATTGTAATGGCATACGAATTTTTGGTGCCAAAGAATATTTATTGGCTGATTATTAGGTTGAACTAAAAATGTGACTTGTGAAGTCAACAAGGCGGAAAAAATTATTGCCAACCTGGAGGGTTGACATAATTATTGCAGATGGCGATTATTGTTTAATATCCTAAGCTAAGGACGTACATATCTGGTGTAAAAGTGAGCCTTTAAAAAAAACTCAAATTTTTTAACATATTTATAGTCAATACCGGGATCCCGGGATCCCGGTATTGATGAAGACAGTTTCGGTATTAATACCGGTATTGAAAGAAGTCCGGTATTTGGAAGCCCTAGGGGCCACACAGTAGGCGAGTTAAATGTTTTAAATAAGTTGTCCGGAATGCCGATTAAAAATGAGGCATGTCTATTTGTTTTAATATTCCTTTTCTCAACAAGATAGTCATGTGACATTACCTTTTCTTTTAAGAAACTTAGTATATTCTCAGCGGTCGTCTCAGGTCTAAATGACCAGGCCTGTATATATCTCAGTCGTTCCACCCCTTGGATGTTATTATTGTTTGAGCCCGTACCTACTATTATTTTGTTTTTTTTAGGTTGGTTTTGGGGATTTAGAGTTTCTGAGTCGACATTATTAGGCAGTACAGGAGGCACCGTGACTAGTTGCTTGGTTTGAACCTCGGGTTTTGTGGCCACAGTCGCCGGCGGCGCGTTGTCTCCGCTGTCACTGTTATTAGGCGGCCGATTCTCGGGAACTTTCGGCAACGGGTTCGGTGGAGGTGCGATTGTGAGCTTACTCGCAGGTGTGAGAGCGACGGGTGCTGTAGTAGGAGGTGCCGCGTGCGAGAGAGACTTCCGGGGAGCAGAGGTGGTGGCTTGCACGTGTAGTGTCCTTGCATTCGCACGCGCGGCGCGCGCGGATGTTGTCCCGGTCGTTGCTGGTGACGTACCTGCTGGACGGCCTCCTCGTGCTGACTTCGGGCCCAGTTCGTCTGTCGTCGGCATTTGCACTGGGTGTTCTTGCTGTACTGCATTGTCGCCATCTTTGCCGTTATTTTCTTGTTCCCTCGAATTCACAGACTCTAATTTGGCTAATATCGCGTCTAGTTTATAGTGGCATTCGGATATTTTAGTATGTAATGGTTCCACTGCCTTTTGGATTAATTTTTCGATGGCTTGTAAGGTAACTTTTGCCATATTTGTTCGAGAATGACAATATATTTTGCGAGAGTTCGTAAGTACGTGCGTTCGCGGTAGGGGCGCGGGGGGGGAGTTTACATTTGTTTGGTTTCATTCCACTATGGACTCTTTCGTGGTACTTTAAAGCATTTCTTCCTTTGAATTGCTTGTTACATTCTTTACATTTGTATGGTTTCACGTCACTATGGACTCTTTTGTGGATTTCTAATTCATATTTTCTTGTAAATTGCTTGTTACATTCTTTACATTTGTATGGTTTCACGCCACTATGGACTCTTTCGTGGTACATTAAACCATTTCTTCCTTTGAATTGCTTGTTACATTCTTTACATTTGTATGGTTTCATTCCACTATGGATTCTTTCATGGATATCTAAAGATTTTTTTAGTATAAATTCTTTGTTACATTTTTTACATTTGAATGGTTTGACTCCAGTGTGGATTCTTCTATGTATATACAAAATACTTTTTGTTGCAAATCGCTTTTTGCATTCTCCACACACGTGCGGTCTCTCTGCTGAGTGCAATCTTAAATGCTTATTCAGTAATAAGTTATTTAGAAATGCTTCATTACAAACTCCGCATGTATGTTCCGGGTGTGTATGTGTTCTGATATGTCGGATTAAAGTAAGTTTTGACGTAAATTGCTGACTACACATGTCGCAATAGTAGGTCTTATTCCTTTGTGGTGCGACATGGTGTTTTTGATGTGTGATTAAACTAGAGTTGTGTGTGGTGTGTGTAGGGCGAGTATCGTGTGTTTGGGCCTGCTCCGCATCGGGTGTGTAAGCGGGCACGTCCTGCACACTGCTGGCGGGGCTCGGCTCGCGGTGTGACGTCACGTCCTGCACACTGCTGGCGGGGCTCGGCTCGCGGTGTGACGTCACGTCCTGCACACTGCTGGCGGGGCTCGGCTCGCGGTGTGACGTCACGTCCTGCACACTGCTAGCGGGGCTCGGCTCGCGGTGTGACGTCACGGGACACGGCTGGCTCGCGCGCGGGGAGTGGTGGAGGCGCTCGAGCCTCACGGAGCACGCCAGCGCGAGCTGCTGCCTACAGCGCAGGGACAGAAGCGCCGAGCTAATTCCGTACTCGCCGGCTGAAGACACTGAAACGACATATTCACATTAGAGTGAGCCTTGATGCAATAAGTAGGCCGGATTCACGGGAGACTGTTTCTGAAGGCACATTTAAACATAAATAAATGGGAAGTAAAAGTCCAGCAAATTCTACCAAACTAGTGTCATTTAATTGTAAATCGCTTAAGCGATCCGTCGAGTGCGTACGATCATTATGCGAGTTCGCCGATGTTGTAGCTCTCCAAGAAACGTGGTTGTTAAAACACGACCTAGGATACCTAGGATCCATTCATAAGGACTTCGATTACACGGGTACCTAAGCGGTGGACACATCGGCAGGAATCTTGCGCGGTCGGCCCTACGGAGGAGTGGCGCTTCTGTGGCGTAATAACCTGTTTGTTTCAGTGTCAGTGATTGAGTGCGGTAATCTACGTATAGCTGCGATCAAAGCGTGCGTTAAAGATCACCACCTAGTTATTATGAGCTGTTACATGCCAGTTGACGTAAGTGACAATCTACCGGAGTTTACACAGTGTCTCGGCGAAGTAAGTGCAATAATAGAAAATTATGATGTGGAATCTGTTTTCGTGCTGGGTGATTATAATGCACATCCAGGGGAAAAATTTGGTAAGGAACTTTTGACTTTTTGTACGGAGCAAAGCCTATAATGTGCGGATATTATAACGTTAGGACTAGGCTCGGACAGTTACACGTTTATGAGTGATGCTCACGGGTCGAAACGGTGGGTGGACCACTGTTTAGTATCAGAAAGTATCCTCAATACTATACGAGGGGTAAAAATACATAACGACGTTTTTTGGTCGGACCATTTTCCAATTGAGACAATTGAGTTAGAATGTGTTTTGGACGTAAATATGCAAAAAGTTTTAATTAGTGAATCAAATAATACAGTAAAATTATACATTTAGCGTTTGCGTCAAATCCGGTAGATCTGATTTTTTGCAGACTTATTTATGATGTTGGTCCAATAAATAATCCAAGTTGGTGACCTCGAGCGCCGAACGCAACTTTGTTAAAAATCGAAAAACCTGCGAAAATTTCGGTTTTTATTTAGTGTTGGGCGATTCTAACCCTAAAGGTCTAGTTTTTGATAGCGTTTAGAGCGTTCGGGTAGTAATGAATACTATAAAAGTCTGCTGAATACTGAACATCTTTATTGAGTAAATTGGTGCTTATATACTAGTGGCCTACGTAGTGATTGCAATCCGGATTATTCGAAGTTCAAAAATCCGGATTTCGGAGCGTTTGAAAATCCGTTTTAAAATTCGGATTTTGAAAAGAAAAAACCGGTTTTTCGGATTTTGTCCCACCAGTACTAATTTGCTCAAAATTAATGCTAATGCGAAATAAAAAGTGGTGCACATGAAGCGGTAACGCGGGAGAGCTATTGCCAGCCGGGCATTGCGCGTCGCGCACTCGCTCGCACCTGTATGCTTGCCCCGCGTCCGCTTTTTTTATTGGCGTAGCAGCTCAAGTAACAAAATTTGGTACTATAAAAGTCCTGAGAACGTTTTGGAGCGTGCTAATTAGTGTTCATGATTAGCACTATAATGGTGTTGTCTTCTTCTTTGTCGTCACACTCTTGTCAGAGTGGTCGTGGTCGTCATGTCAGGGCCGGTGGCAAGCTTCACAATCCGTCGCCATTCCTCCCGTACTGTAGCCCTTCTTGTACATTCATGGCGTGGTTCATTGAAAATGGTGTTGTAAACGTTTACAAAACCCCAGATAGGCCCTAGTTTTATCACTGATTTATTCTATAAACATTACATAAAGGCTCTCACGGTGATAAATCAGCTCTATGGTTGAAATGTAAAAGTGACGAGAAACGCTCTTTAGTACTAAAATAGTGCTGTCTGCAACGTTTATGTCGCAATTTGGAATTATAAAATTAACCAATGAAGCTTATAGCAATGATGTTTATAGTGCTATTTTGCACCGTAAACGATTCCAGTGATCTTTTTTATCATACTTGCGTCGTGGGTGCCTAAAATATTAAATAAGTTCATTCGCCATTGTTTCTTATAGTGACATTTGTATTTAGGTAATAAAAAGGATGTACTAAAAAGCATCTGTGGACCGTTACTATGCCGGTACATTGTACATGCGAAAATAATTGTATCGATAGTATCATTATGCTGATTTCAAACTTGACAATGCGCTCTCATAATTTTCATGTTTTAATTAAATTAAAATTAATAAAATAAGGACTTGTTCCAACTGTGGCTGCTATAGTACACATAGGCTCCAGCCGTGCCGCTAATGTGCTATTATGGCAGAAAACAGCAGCCATTTTTTAAGTTACGATTTAAGTTATTTAGCAACGTACCAGGTAACTTTTATGGTACTATATAGCACTATAGAAAAACTTTCATGACTTTTAGAGAACTCTTCTAGCCTTATAGCGATGTTAAGAGAGCTTTTAAAAAGCTAAAACGTTACGTAATGGTCGTGCAATGTCCTTTTATAGTGCATATTGATCCTCTAATGGTGTTTACGATACTGCTACAATACTAGTACTATAAAAGTTACTTTGACGCATTATTAGTGCAAAATAGGTACATAAAAGCATCCGTAAAGTCGTCTATAGTATTAAATAGTACCATAATCGCTTTTTGCATGTCTATTACAGTGCAGCACTTTAAAGATTCTTTTGTATGATCCTATAAGCGTTCTAAGAGCTAAATTATAGTACTTAAAAGGTCTTTAATCTTATAGAAACAAAACGCTTTGTTAAAAACATTTATAGTACAAGCAGTCACAATGGTTACCATTATAGGCCTACTATATCACTGTTTGGTGATAAAATGCCTTAGTTATAGAACCTTTTGTTACTTGGGAGTGTACGTATGTATTTTGTTTTTATTGTTTTTTAAAGATTTTGTTATTGGCGTAGCAGTGTACGCATTCTGTTTTTTTATTTTTAATAAAAACAACTTAATTTGATTGTTTGTTTCACTTTGCCTTTATGCCACATATTCCTTTCTTAAAATCCGGATTGAATCCGAACTTCGGATTTCGGTCAAACCAAAATCCGTAAATCCGGATTTGAAAAATGTTCACGGATTTGCAATCGCTAGGCCTACGTGAGTGGCAATAGGTGACATTTATGAAAATGTATTTAGACTTATTGTTTATTTTATTAAATATATTTTCTATTTATTAAATGTCACCTTAAATGTCACATGACGTGTTGACCCTAATACCCACCACGTCATGTGATGTGCCTACTCACCGTACACCTTCCCCGTTTTTTTTTTTGAGACAAAAATAGGTTACAATATATTTTTGTCGTAATTACAGTGTAAATAATAACTTAATCTTAGACATTATTTTCTAACTATTTCAATATATGTCAATCTTACAATCTAAAACAAAACGTATATGCATATAATAGTTAAAAAAAAATACAAACATAAATACTATAACTACCTTAAAAAAAACATGCAAGGATATCTTAAATAGTAAATAGAGTATAATTTAAATTTGGTATCTATTGTTAAATAAAATTATTTAATGGATTATTTTAATAAGTTAAGATAACTTATGGTTTAAACAATTAGAGGTTTACAATGATGAAAACATTTAATTTAACAAATAAAGAAAAAAAACTGGTTAACATGTTACACACATTAATAGGTACTTAAAATTATCTATTCTATATTCTAAATGTTATTACAATACTTGGTTTTCACTTCCTGATACGTATTTCTACTTTGTTATTAAATTACAATAAACACCTTGGTGTCATTTATTATTTTGCTTACTCTGCTATTAACTATCCTAAAGGTTACATGCCTATATTTATCTTATAGCTAAAAGTGCGGTATTGACATTTAGTATGTGCCTTACTTATAATTATTCCTATGTAACATTAGATATAATACTGTAAACAATGCGTTGCTTGTTGTCTTATGTTCTAATAAGGAAGATGGAGATCCTTTTTTGGATTCTGTCGGCTTGGTAAGTTTAAATGTGATTGGTTTTAAATTGCATTTTGTAAAATAAGAAATGTGGATTGTTAGATTATTAGATCAGTTCTGTCGCTTGCTTCGCGGATTTGTGTCGGTCGATCATGGAACTTGCAATTACGTTTGAATTTGACTTGGGGGATTAATGGATGGTAGTGTGTGTGTTTCTCGTGTCTGGTGTGCCGAAGAGGTGAGTTTTAATGGTAATAGTGCTTTGTTCTGTTTTGGTGTACAATGTTGTCTTTTCCTGATACTAATCTTTTTTAAATTTTGACCTTGGTCTTGTACTTGTGTATACTGGGTCCATGTTATCTCTATCTTCCTTTTTTTATTAATATTAAGTCTTCTACGTTATAATTGCATGATTTTTTTTTTGCTTATTTTTGTTTTCTAACTTGTTTTGTCTTAATTAAATTATGTCTAGCGTCCTCTTGGGACTTTTGCAATCTATACTTAAGTTCTAGGGAATAAGAGTTAAAATTATAAATTTGGTCTATTTGTTATATAAAATTACGGTTTAGTGTAAACTGATATTTTTAGATGCCGAAAAGTACAATAATTTGAAAATTTGATATATAATTTTGATAATATGTCATTGACAATGTAATGGTTGCATTAATATGTGTGTGTTGTTTTATTTTTTGTGCTGTATGACTGTTTTTGTTTTTACAATATGTTCTTACTTAATGCTAATATTTGTACCCTGATTTTAAATAACAGTATATGGCTTTTTTTTATACATTGTGTAATAATAACCATGTGGTTAAAAGGATTTTTCTACATTGATGACGACAAACTCGTATTGTAGTATAATATACCTAATACTCTAAACTTTTAAATTAAGTGGTATTCTTTAGAGTGAAATAAGTTTTTTATTATTTTATTTATTTTATATATATGTTTTTTTTTAATAATTTGACCTATTGTAGGTATGGCAAGTAGGTTGTTAGGTATCTTTGCGAATTCTCTTCAACATGTAAACTGGTCATCACTTAGCGGCAGAAGAGGTAACTCATTAATTTGTTATTATATTATGGACACAATACAAAGTGTATTGTATTTACATGTAAGGTATTTTTTGTGATTTAATTGTCTTTTTTTTCATGAATTAAACTTATTTTTAATTAAGTATGTATTTTTATTTAATTGATTTGTTTATTATTATCACTGTAATTGTAGGTATTTATTTAATGTTGGTATTACGTTTATTATTTTTTTATTTAATTAATGTTCTTTGTTTTAATTTAGTTTTATTCATAAATGTATTTAGTACATAATTTATTGTATTATTTATTTGTTTTCTTTTCTGTTTTGATTGATAGTTGTTTTTTATTTATTTTTTTAGTATAATGCTATATTTGATTTTTATATGTCTATATTTTTTTTTACAGGCTGTTTTTTGACACATGTTTATATTAATAAACATACTATGTGTCCAAGGACCTTCATGCAAGGTAACTCGACCGTATCATGATGTCTCAAGGATTTAGTGCTTGTAAAAAAAAATGCTATTCTAATGTGTTATAGTGTCTATTATTTTCTCTGGGGTTTTCATTTATTAATTTTTTTTTCAGTATTCTTGCTCGTGATTTGTGGAAAATTTGTTTATTATTGTAAGAATTGATCGCCAATGAGCCATTTTGTAATGTCTGCATTGTGACCTAATAATGCAAGCTGACTTTGTGATACCTGTCACCTGTCTTTTAAAAAGTACACAGCGCCTTTTAATAGCGCTTTCGGTCGGCCGACCTTTTTTACATATAACATATTTATTAAGGAAACAAAAATTTATTATTTATTAAGCGCGCTAATACATATTACGCGTAATATGTATTGCCAGACAGTTGTTTTCACACATCGGAACAACAAAAAACCTTTCCGTGTGCCCAAGGACCGCTGCAATTGAGAGCTCGCTCGAATTGTTTAGGTTTCAAGGGTTATTGCCTGGTTGTATCCTGGTGTACCTTGCTTACATTATTTATTTCCACGAGCTACCCCGTTTTGAAAGGAAATCATCATTTTGAAAACTTAAAGCATATAAGAGTCACAATAACTTTTGGTTGATCAGGCTAATTGTTGGTTGCAACCCTTATCTGATTTAGCTCTCTCAATGTGATATTTATATTTTTCCTTCCCTTTTTAGGGTTCCGTACCCAAAGGGTAAAACGGGACCCTATTACTAAGACTTCGCTGTCCGTCCGTCCGTCCGTCCGTCTGTCACCAGGCTGTATCTCACGAACCGTGATAGCTAGACAGTTGAAATTTTCACAGATGATGTATTTCTGTTGCCGCTATAACAACAAATACTAAAAACAGAATAAAATAAAGATTTAAGTGGGGCTCCCATACAACAAACGGGATTTTTGACCGAAGTTAAGCAACGTCGGGCGGGGTCAGTACTTGGATGGGTGACCGTTTTTTTTTTGCATTATGGTACGGAACCCTTCGTGCGCGAGTCCGACTCGCACTTGCCCGGTTTTTTTTATTTATTTGTCTTTCATTATATTTATTTTATACCTACACGTATAGTACCTAAATTATGCCTTAATTTTCATATTATGTGTTGTGAATAATTTCTAGTTTAAAACTCTAAAAATGCGTCAAATGTATGAACTGTTTATGGTTATTTATTTTTCTTCAATGTATATACTCGAAATTTGAGATGACATAGCATGTGTTGCATATTCATTCGTATTGGGTGACGTGTGATGAATACGCGTGACGCGGCCTCCACAAGTCTGGTGCATTCCATTAATCGTATGTTTAGTAGTTAGTGTTGATATGTGTTACTTTGTATGTTTGGCTGTTATTGGAAATTTGTTGGATGTGAATATTAATTTTCTAATTTAATTTTTGTATTATTCCTTACATTTGGTTATTATAGGTATATGAGAGTGGTGACTGGCTGATGGCATTTTCTTATTTTTATGCAATAATTCATTAGTTATGTAGTAGATTCATGGATTGAATATTATTGATATATAAATGTAAGTTAATGTAGGTATGTTAATGTAAGATTGTTATTTATTTACTTTAGATTTAAAAACAAAATATTTACTCAGATTGACTACATGTCATAGAAATAAGTTATATCGTTAATTAATAAAAAAAATTGAAATCAAATGTTCAAATTGAACAGACAATAATAAAAAAAATGATTATAATTCGCTTTAAAGGTATTAAAGTATATGTAAGTTGAAATTATTTGACCTAAAATAATAATAATATTATGTGTAAGTAATGTTTTCATGTATAAAAGAAAATAAGAATGTGTTTTGCAATAGTAATGAAGCGTTGACATATAAAATACTTCTATTTTACCAATAAAAGTTTGATCGATTGATTGTAATAGTGAAATGATTTGATTGGGGTTTTTTTTTGTAAACACGAAACTAATTTGTAACTGGTTAAGAGGGCCTTTGCAAAAATATATTGAGTATGTTACCTATTGAAAGCCAAATGGTGTGAAAGCTAACTTTTTGAACGTTAAATTGGATAATAATTTGAAAAGACCATAAGCGATGTTGTTTTAAGGGGCTACCCCACGCCAATGACCTTCGATCTGAATCCCTTAGTTTTCTAATGTTTTTTGTAGCTTATTATATTAACAGCAACGGCTTTAAGCAATATAGTATCCCATATTTACTTCAAAGTTCATTGTCTTCAAGATATTTGGCATCAAAGTTGAACAATTTTAGGCTAAAAAACTGGTTTTCTGGCCATAACTTTTGTGTTAATTAGTTTAAAATTAAAACCCTGGACACGTTTTTCGAGACGTCAAAGACGAACCCAAATATGTAGATTTCGTACATGTAAGATCCTTTACTGCAAACTAGATACGAAAAAAGTGTTTTTTTAGACAATGTTTAAAAAAAACATAAAAAAATTAGTAATCATTTTTTTCAAAATCCGGTGGACAAAACCGGAGATAAAGGATTGAAAAACCGATAACCGTTTGTCTTATAATTATATCTGTAGTGCAAAAAAAGGAGATACGATTCAAAACTAGTCAACAATCGATGAAAACCTCAGGTAGCCCCTTAATGTGTGGAATAGGTAGTAGATTCTAGTGTTTGTCAGTTAGTCAAAGTTAATGTTAGGTTAGTTTGTTAGTGGTTTTGTCTTTATGTTGGGAAATGGGTTTTGTTTTGAAATGTTAGGTTAGTTTGTTAGTGTTAGTGTTAGCGGTGGGTAGTAGTGGGTTAGTGGGTTTTTTGAAATGTTAGGTTAGTTTGTTTGAAATGTTAGTGTTGGGTAGTAGTGAGTTAGTGGGTTGTTTTGTTTTAAACTAAGCTAAATAATGATATTATGATGTTAATGTTAGTGTTATTGTTAGTTATGGGTGGTGGTGGGTTAGTGGTTTGTTTTGTTTTAAACGAAGCTAAATAATGATATTACGATGTTAATGTTAGTGTTATTGTTAGTTATGGATGGTGTAGGGTTAGTGGTTTGTTTTGTTTTAAACGAAGCTAAATAATGTTATTATGACGTCAATGTTTGTCGAGCGTAGTTACTGTGGGGCTCGCAGATTCCGAAGTCAGGACACGTACACGACGGCTGGAACACGCTGGCTGGCTTGCTGGCTGCAGATTACCTTCTTGATACCGCTACCACCATTACCGGGAGTGTAGTTGGAGTTTAATAAAAACACATATGTATGTTTAATAATAATAAATAATAATAAATTCTTTATTTGGCAGGCAAGAAACCCAAAATAAATACAATACAATATAATAAAATGTGTAAAAGTAAATATAAAATACAGTAAAAAAAAGTAAAACTTACAACCTAAAACAATGAAATAAAACATTTACAAACTTTTGCACTAAAGATGGCCGTTCTCAGACCGGTGCAGTTTTCGCCAATGTTTGTTAAATTCGTCACTGTAGTCTTTAGCTACCAGTGACAGAATTTCATTGTCAGAGGCTAGCAGTCTCGCCCGGAAGGCAGCCGACCTGGCTCTCAGAATGGCGAAGAAGTCAGGGACTCTCGCGTCCGCAAACATACCTTTCGCACTGCAGAAACGCGGTAATTTCAACAAAATACGAAAGGCGTTGTTGTACTGTACCCTTAGCGCGTTGAAGGAGTGCCTGGTGTACCTATTCCAAAGCTGACAAGTATAAAAACATTGGCAAAAGGCTTTGAACAGGGTCACCTTTACCTCACTCGAGCAACGCGCAAAGCGTCGAGCCAACATGTTGCACCGAACCGCGAGAGCCCTGCGCTCCCTCTCCATATCGGCGTCATCTTTCAAGTACTCGTTCAGTATATGTCCCAAGTACTTGAAGCTCGTTACAACCCGAATTGGCGCACCACTCATACACACCGTAGGTATCACCTCCGGACCCTTCCCTGACCTAAAAACGAGCATTTCCGTCTTAAGCACGTTATATTTTAGGCCATGCGTACTGGCATAGTGTTCGCAGATCTTGAGCAGCTTTACAAGACCGTTTATCGAGGGGCTGAGAAGCACCATATCGTCTGCGTAGCTCAGATTGTTAACACATACGTTACCAATATGGCAACCGACGTTAGAGCCTCTCAGCTCCCCGATAAGGTCATTGACATATAGATTGAATAGGTCCGGAGATGTCAACCCACCTTGGCGCACTCCACAGTCTAGCCTGTAGTCGTTAGACTGTGTGTCACCCCATTTTACATTGTTAGTTTGGTTCTCGTACCAGAACCTCAACAGACCTACAACCTCGGGAGGTGTTCCAGACGTAAAAAGCTTTTTCCACAGCAAATCATAGTTGACTAAGTCAAAAGCACGGCTGAGATCTAAAAAGCACGCGTACACTGACGTCTCCCTTTTGACATAGTGATTCACTGTGTACTTCAGACCTAATATTGCAGAATCTGTTGAAAGTCCTGGGCGAAAACCAAACTGCGCCTGATCAATTTTAAGATTCCTGGTCAATTCGGGCTGTAACAGCCTTTCGAGCACTTTGCCGATTATCGTAGCCAGAGAGATAGGCCTGTAGTTGTTAAGACTAGACAGGTCGCCGGTTTTATTCTTAACAATAGGGACAACTATTGTTTTCATCATGTCAGGAGGAAGATAACAATGGGCTAGGCATGCATTGAAGAAATCTGCTAGGACTAGGGCTTGCAAATATTCGAAACTTTCAGGTATTCGAATATTCGACTTTTTCTGACGACATATTCGAATATTCGAATAATTATTCGAATATTATAAAAAATAAGAAAAAGAACGAGAAATCGGTTTATTATCGTTTTATTCAAAAGCTTTTTTCACATATTGCTAAAACTAATGATATTTTACAGAAATTAACTAGATTTTATCATCCTACTATGAGATGCCCACATTTATAAAAACAAGTAAAACGCCAAAATAAGACGTATTCAATATTTCTAGATAAAACTTTTATTATAAATGCGTCGTTGCGTGAAATAATATAACTTTAACCATCCAAACACCTAGGTATGTAAGATATTTTTTTTAGTAGGTAATTATTTTTTGATTTAAATTAACTTGTAGTCACTCAGAGGCCTGTAAAAAGGCATGTACCTAATTCCATTGTAATTTGAATCTTTATTGACTTTGTTTGTTTTGGCAAGTTTTTATTCCTAAAGGTCGACTTAATTATATAATATTGGAATATTTAAGGGAAAAAGTTAGTTGACTACTGGGTGGACTATTCGTTAGCTAAAGGTGCATAAGTAGTTAGATTACCTACTTGGGCAGGTTTGGTATGATCAAATTTGAGAATTGCGATAAGTGCGGGCAAGGTTTAGTCTTCAAAAAATCGCTTAACGCACGCTTGCACTGAATAAACAGAATGACCTTTATAACTTAAAACTTACGCACCGTAAAAATAACATACTTTTTGATTTCGTTTTCTTTCAAATTGAGTTAAGTTTCACTGTATTCACGAAGTCTATCGAGAGAAATACAGTAAAAATATTATTTCCTTCGTATTTGGGTACCTATCGTTCCTCATTCACTGTAAATACCCGGAAAATATACAGAAACTGTAACTACAGCGGATGAAATAGATTTTTTATACTAATAAAAATATTCGAATATTCGAAACCTGAGCGGCCGAATATTCGAATATCAAAACAGGTCGAATATTCGACAAATTCGAATATTCGAATTGCAAGCCCTAGCTAGGACACGATATAGCTCGTCACTACCGTAGAAGATGTGCTCCACGCTAAGTCCATCGTGCCCCGGGGACTTCCCACGCTTCATATTTTTTACGACATTGGCAATATCTCTCATTGTAAAAACGAGCTTATTGTCGTGAGGGATCACCGGGACTGAAAGCTCCGACGGGGGCACACCCTCCACGTTCAAGGGCGTAACCTTGAAATGAGAGGCGAACATATCCGCTATCTGATTGGGTTCACTCACATTGTTAACTGACGCTGGCAACCCTTGTTTACTATTAAGAGCCTTTGTTGCTTTCCAAAATTTTGAGAAATTATTATTCGCGCGATTTAAAGTTAAAATATTCATTTTTATTTGTTCCTCATTCTTCTGGCACCATTTTAATTTATTTTTAAACACTTTACGGCTGTTTCGCATATTTTCGTAATAAACGCCGGAACTAGGGTTGCCAGCTACCGCCCAACATTTATAATGCATTTTAGCAGTCTCATGAGATTCCCTGACATGATGATTCCACCCGGCGACCTGACTCCTCCTTGTTGAACCGGTTTGAGAACGGCGGTGGCAGGTACGAACGGCTGCATTCTGTAAAGTCCTCACTATCTCATTATATCTACCATCTAATATTAACTTATAATTATTTAAATTATTACTTATGCTAATATCACAGGCAATACAATGACCAGGCGGCTTAGCACGGTCGCGTTTTTATCCCTTGTCACCATGCCTGTCACGTTCTAACAAGTATGTAAGTGCGAAAGGGACGCGCATAGTGATAGTCGATAAAAATGGAACCGTGCTGAGCCCGCAGGAGAAATTACATTTTTAAATTGATAATAACACGTTTCCGCATACTTATATGACTGTTCTTTACTCTTGTTGTTCCAAAGTACTTTACTTAGATCATTAGAAGGGCAATGGTTAAGTTTTGTGATCATAACAGTCATGTCAAGTACAATATATAGCGGAAAGTGATCCGACCAGCACACGTCGTTGTCCACACGCACACATTTAATCAGTTCGCACGCCGCAGAGGTAGTCACGCAGTGGTCGAGCCACCGGCGCGCACCACTCGCCTCGCACAAGTACGTGTATGTATTGGGTTGACTACCTAAGAATTTAACGTCAGCGCATTCCCATTGTTCATCCCTACAAAAATTATCGAGTTCTTGACCAAACCGTGAATTCGGGTGTGCATTATAATCACCTAAGATAAACGCGTTCTCCACTTCACTGTCATTAATAACAGCACTAATTATTCCCAGACAGTTCGTGAAATTCATTAGGTCCTCACTTTTGTTACTGTCATACGGCATGTAAACACTAAAAGCCAGAAACGCGTTGTCCTCGATTTGAACACGCACCGCAATGATTCTGTCACTACAACAGTCCACTACGCACACGTTTTTGAAAACCGATTTCCTCCACATTAGCGCGAGCCCGCCGTACGGCCTCCCATGAAGTACACCGGCTGATGAGTCCACAGACGAAATGGCATAGCAACCGAAGTCGTCATGAAGAAAACTTTTAAGAAAACTTTGGAGTGTTGGGAGGCTGGTGCCTCTGTGGCTGTTGATGAATGAGTGACAAGCATCCAGGGTGGGCGCGTATATATAGGCGCGCTCGGCGCGATCCCCACCGTAGGTACTTTAGGCCACGCCTACTCAAGGCGTGGGTGTTACGTGCAGAGTAAGTATTTTCTTTATTGAACCAATCACAGTAGAGCATTACAAATGTTTACAAAATTAGGGAAAAAGGGAATATATTTAATTGGGGAACAATAAAGTCTTATAACTAGACACGTAACATAATAAAAAATGGTAAAAAATAGACAAAAGTTTTGTTTACTTTAAAATTAATTACTTGTGGTTAACTGGTGAATATATATTTTTTAACATATATTCATGTTTTGTTTTTCGTCATCAAGTAGTAATCGTAAATTAATTATAATTAATAGATAGTAGAATTTGGAATATCGCTCGCAGACGTATCTGCATGTTTAGTGAATAGTTTATACATTATTAAGATTATAGTTTAGATTTAATAAACTATATTTAATGATAATTTTCGAGAGAAAGAGAGAAAAAAAATGCGTAAAGAAGATTATTTAGTTTGATTTAGGTACCTTTGTCCAGTCTTCATCCTGGCCTTCTATTGTAGTATTATTGGTGGTCACGGTCGCTTGGATGTGGTGTGTGGCTCGCCCTTTATTCTTCTTCCTTGACGTGTTGGCTTGGTGGTATTGCTGAGTACGCTGTACTGGCGGGGTTGGCGGTTGGGGTCGATGGCGGGTATGTGGCTGCTTCCTTGTCCATTGTGCTGTTCTTGTAGGCTGTCCATCAGTGTTTACCTTTATTGTTACTGTGATCGTATTGCCGCACTGGGCTGAAGCTGTGCTCGGTTCCATAGTTGTTCAGGGTCGTAGCTGTGTGACGCGGTCTAGTGCTGTGCTTAGTGGTGCTGGCTAGCTGGCTTGCTGGGTGACTGGGTGGCTGGCTGGCTGGCTGGATGGCTGGGCGGCGCAACTTGGACGATTCCGAAGGTGGTGATACCAGAACTGCTGAGCAGTAATGTGGAGCGTTCGGGTAGTAATGAATACTATGAAAGTCTGCTGAATACTGAACATCTTTATTGAGTAAATTGGTGCTTAGGGGTCATCCATTAATTACGTCACACTAATTTCTAGGTTTTTTGACCCCTCCCCCCCCCCCTTGTCACATTTGGTCACATTTGGCAAACCCCTCCCCCCTAGTGTAACGTCACATTTTTTCTACGAAATCGCCAAATCGAATTAAGTAAGTACCTAAGTATTATTAATATTTTATCAAAATATTTTTGACGATATAAATATTAGTAATTTTATAACCCAAAACTGCTTAGGAATGAAAATTAAAAGAATAAAAACGATTATCGTTTTAAAAACTTGTTATTTAAAACTACAGCGAATAAAATAATTTAAAAAAAATTTCGGTTACTGATGAAGTTAAAGTGACGTCACAAAGTTTGTGTCTCCCCCCTCCCCCATGTCACAATATGCCACATTTTCTTGACCCCCTCCCTCCCCCTAAACGTGTGACGTAATTAATGGATGACCCCTTATATACTAGTGGCCTACGTGAGTGGCATTTAGGTGACATTTATGAAAATGTAATTAGACTTATTGTTTACTTTATTAAATATATCTTCTATTTATTAAATGTCACCTTAAATGTCACATGACGTGTTGACCCTAATACCCACCACGTCATGTGCCTACTCACCGTACAACTAAATAAAAACCGAAATTTTCGCAGGTTTTCCATTTTTGACAAAGTTGCGTTCGGCGCTCAAGGTCACAAACTTGGATTATTAAATGCGCCAACATCATAAATAAGTCTGCAAAAAATCAGAACTACCGGATTTGACGCAGAAGAGCCACGTTACAAAATTCTACAATTTCACTGGATTAAAAGTGTAATAATGTAAAGTGGGGTGTTAGGCAGCCCTATCAAATAGCCAAATATCGTGAAATATGTAATAAAAAATTGAAAGATATAGATTTTCCTCCAGAATTTACTAATTGTTGTGATACTTTTTGTAGTAATAATGGACATCGTTTGATAATAGACCGGTTATATAAAAAATAACAGATATATTAACCGATGCATCAAAAAGTACTTCCAAAAAAACGGTCAATAGAAAAAAGGGGTATACATATATAACTGGTTGGAACAAACACGTTAGCGATGCCCACAGGTGGGCCAGGTTGAAGTTCCAGTTGTGGGTACTTCACGGAAGACCTATGACAGGTTATGTGTATAAAGAAATGTGTGAAAGTCGGAAGCTATTCAAATCTAGGTTGAGATGGTGTCAAAGCCATCAAGACCAAATTAAGATGGACACAATAGCCTTACATCGGTCAAAAAATGATTTTAAAACATTTTGGAAACGTACAAACGACCTGAATATTCGACCTGGCTTGCCAGCGGCTGTTGACGGAAATAGTGATGCTAAAACTATTGCGGATATGTTTAAAAAACACTTTATGGTGCAATCGCCGTTGGGGCATACCCTGCCGGCGCTCGATGCTGAGGATCCTCCGGAGGTCAAGGCAAGTTTTACTGTCAAAGAAGTGTCAAATATAATTTCTCATATGACTACCCATACAACCATTTCCAGTCGCCGTTACGACGCGGTGTTGACACATCTTGTGTCGACACCGTCTGTTTCGGTCACAATTCCAGTCGCAGAGTCGTCGCCGTGTCGACACAGTTACCAGAAATGGGGAAGGGTCGACACATGACACAAAGTGACATAAAGTGTGGTCGCCGTGTGCACACATTGTTTCGGGTTTGCGACTACTTTATGCCAAAATCATTCGTTCATTCGTTCATTTTGTTCCTGTCAAATGGAAACTGTCAGATGGAAAAATACTTAAATAAAAATAAGTGACATTAATACGCCATCTCTAAAACGGATTACAAGACGTAATTATATATTGTTTGCATTTATATTGCAATAGGACTTAAATTATTATGGGGAATTAAACTGCTCGAGTGATTTGATAAACTAAGTGTAATATAATCAACGCGCCACCACATTGTTTTAGTTTAGCCGGAAATGAAATTGTTTACTTCTCAGTGCCTGTGTTCATAACTATATTATTTGAAGCATTTTTAGTACTTCGATGCGTATACTATCCTTAAATAACAGAAATAACGCTTTACATACTACGAAACTTGTTAATTATGATGTATAAATATGGTTTAAGGCTGAGAAATATTGCAGTCACAAAGTAGTTTCAATGTTTCGACTTTGTGTCGACTCTGTGTTGACACATG